>NC_035443.2:84886319-85083300 GCF_002127325.2 Helianthus annuus | reverse complement strand
AGTGTTTCATATTAACTTATTTACAACTCCCTTATTTACAGTAAAATGTTAATTTTTACAGCTGCGTTGGTTGTTTTATGTGTTTTGTTTTAAATTATTTTTAGCCACTGTGTGCAATTAAATTTAAGTAGTTATAATATCATGTTACCCTAGATATTATATGATTACGTTTTCAGATTTGTGATTGTCAAGTCTTTCAACAATATTCCTCCTTTAGTCCCTCCCACCCATGTGTTTTTTTCCAATTTATACATTATAATTTATTTGTATCCTTCCAAATTCCCGTATCCATAAATTATTTTAAAAGAAGTTATTTACATCCACATAGTGTAGAACTAAATGGTAGTTATAAGTTAATGTATATTAAACAACGTATTCAATTTGTATTATCATATTATCCCTAATAAGTTTTGAGTAGTTTGTAATGGAACAACCACAAGTTTTGACCACATTGTCATTGAAGTACCTTATATGCTTATATTATAAACCTCCTATAATATTTGTATAGTTACATTTACCTTATCCTTAAATTTTTTAAAAATATTTGGTGACATCCACATATTGTAGAAGTAAAAAGGTACCTATAACTTAGTTATATGCAATCAGTTATAACATGTATAAATTTGCAAATGCTTAATATATTTGTACATTGTTTGTATTTATTTTTAATTTAATATTACAACCTTCAATTGTAAATTTAGTATATTAAGTTTTTGATTTTTTTTTAAGATTTATGTTTTACATACCAACTTTTTTACAAGTACGTTACATGTTAACTTTTTATAGTTAATTTAATTCATTTATGTTTATTTTTCAAATTTCAAACAGATTGCTATTTCATTGTCAAACCCACTATTGGTTTAAATGAGTCCAAGTACAAGTATGTGGACAACAAAAACAAGCTGGGAATCTACTGTGATACCGATGTGTATCCATGTAAGGATTTCAATGGTCCCATGTATGGGTTCTCATTCACATCCTTTAAGGATATCATTGACAAAACTGTTCCAGAAAACAAATCTATAGGTGACTAAAAACCTCATACATGTTTTTTAGTTATCTTTTATATACTGTATAATGTTTTCACATTTAACCGACTTTCATTTTCTAGATGTTATTGGTTTTGTTGCTGATGTTAAAGACCTTAAGAAGTTTAAGACAGCAAGGGGTAAAGACACCAAGAAACTCAATGTCATCATTCAAGATCTAGAGTATGTGTTTTAATTCTTATTCAATCTATTGATTATAAATTCCTAATTTATATTTTTTTACCCATTTACTTTAAGCCTGATTTTTGGATATTTTATGTCAAGGATGGAATCAATATACCTGTCTTTGTGGGATTCTTATGCTGATCGGATTTAGAGCAATGGGAAAACAGAGAACAACATGGTGTTATTGTTGTCATTCTGCAGTTTGGTACACTGAAGTACTTTGGTCGTTTTGGTTATGTTAACAGCTGTTTCAATGTTTCCAAGCTTTTCATAAATTCTGATGTTGATGAAATGACTACTTTTCGTAACAGGTGAATCCTTTCAATGAATGCAAACCGAGAATTAATTTATTAAATTATTTCCTTAATATATTAGACTTACATAAATATTAATCTAATATAATTATTTGTAACAGTCTTATTGCAAGCTCTGCTGCTTCGTCATGTTCGAGTCAATCTTCTCGGCTTTCTGGAATTTTTTTATCCTTGTATGATGAGTATGTTGTTAGATCTGAATTCAACAACATAGCTGAAGTAAATCTCAATCAGGTATTACAATTGACTATGTTTTTTTATTAACATTATTTCTGTCATTATCACTCAACTACATATTTTATAGGCCAAGTCCTGTTGTTGTTGTTGGTACTGTTCAAATGATATCCGAAGATTTGCCTTGGTATTACTTTGCTTGTAAAACTTGTAACAAGAAGGTTTTCCCAAAAGTTACTAATGATACACCTACGGTTGTTGTCTTGGTTGATGAAGAAGAGGTTTATGAGTGCAAAACGAAACTTGCAAGGACACTGTGATTCAATATACTAAAAGGTGTAAATATTTTTAAATTGTTTGAAATTTATTTTTTCTCTTAGGTGTGTATATTTCATTGCTTACATTTTGACACTTTTTGATTTAGGCTTAAAATTCCATTGACTGTTCAAGATTCCATTGGAACTGTGTCATTGACATTGTTTGACAGAGATGCTTTGCCGAATTCTAAATACAACTGCAGCTAACTTAATTGAGAAACACGTTGCTGTAAGTTTCCATTTAATAAATTTTCGAATTTTTATTTTTGTCCCCGGTAATATGTCAATAATATTTTTTGTATATATACTACAGGGTGGTGATAAGGGTCTGTATCCTGACGAGTTTTGAAGCTCTTTTAGGGAAAAAATTTGCATTCAAGATTGATATCAGTGAGTTCAACATTGAACACAACTTTTGGTTTTTTGGTGTTTCTAAATTGACTGACGATGAGGATATCATATTTGAGCTTGAGAAGAAAGCAAACAACATTGAGGTAATATTAAGTTTAAGTACTTAATTTCCGGTTCATTTAGTATATAAACATATTTTACATACTCAAATTCTGGAGAACATTGTAGGTGGAAACTACTGCTTCTTTGAACAACAGGTTTCACTGATATGGAATCAGAAGATACTGTTAACCTGAATGTATGCATTGTGTACTCTATAAAGTTACTCATTATTATACTTTATATTCAATTATATGTTTGTGAATTATTTTAGTTGTTTGATATTAAAATTGAACAATTCCAAAAATGCAGGATGATAACTGCACTGATGTTATTATGGGAGTCACTGTTGGTACCAAATCAAATGAAGACTTCAAATCGAAGGTATGTAAAGTTATATTAAATACTTATAAACTTAAGTTAAATCTTCAAATTTTATTTTTGACACCAATTTTGTTTATCATTTTTAGGTTCCTTCTGAGTCCATGGATGATAATGTCATCAACCCCTTTGACCAAAAATTTGGAGGACACTGCCATGGCAAGTAAGCCTATTGGTGAGCCTGCGATTTTTAAGAGGAAAACCAAAAAACCTGCTTTCAAGAAAAACTTGGTTGAGAGTTATGATGTTGATGAAAATGGAGAAATGTCAACCACCAAACCAGTTAAACCTGGAAAACCAACTCTCCTAATTCCAAAAATTGAAAAATGAAGGCTTTACAGTCTTTATGTTCTAAGTGTTGGTTTCCTATGTTATTTTAATGTGTTTTAAGTTATGTTTATCGTTTAAGAACTACTTCAAAAGCTTTGGATCATTCAAGCTTTTATGTTTAAGAAGTTTAATATCGTTTGTTGTACTGAATGCTTCTAGACAATATTTAAAAGCAAGTATTATGTTTGGTTTTTAATGTATTAATGTTTTGTTACATTTTTCATTTTATTTTTGACACTATTATATTTGATGTGGTTGTAATGTAAATATACCTAGATAACGTTGATAACTTTTTCAACTCTGCTCCTTTATGAACTACTATTTGAAGAATATATATTATCATCTTCAGTTGATAGTAGTTACAGAAAAGCGTCAAATGTTTTGTAAATATCGACACTCACATATAATACATGATAAACGATAATTTTAATTCAAAACATAAGTTTGTTTTTTATATACTGCGATTGTACTACATAATTTATCAAAATACATAATTTTCAAAAGTTTATACCCTTTAAACATTCAAATTCTTTACTGTCCAAATACTCCACCTCTTATTATGTAATTTTACAACTCCACATTTTAAATTTATAATTTTTTAAATACTTCTCTAAATATGGCTTATATTTCAGTCTATTTAAATTATTTATTTCCTTAGTTATACCATATATTATTATCCTCAGATCAAAACGATGGAAATTTTGAAGCAAAGGTTATGCGACAAAAAGGAAATTACATCTGGCAGCTAAAAAAACGAAACGTTGTGATTTGGCTTCCACAGGGAAAGGTCATGTTTTCATTAGTTTCTCCTATTTGTGATAAATATATGACATTGAATATTAATTTATTCCCACTTATAAAACAATAATTTGAAAGTAATGATAGTTTTTTATATTTATTCAGGCTTTCTAACGCGAAGTCCGCTATCTAACATTACAAATGGTATGTATTTACTTTATTTAAATTTCACCAATTTGATTATTGTTTAAATAGGTGTATTCCTTGTAGATTGTAAGGAAAGAATACTTATGCGAAAAGAAGAGATCGATAAAAGGAATTCCCACATAAAGTCTAAAGGTAATTTTTCAGTTTACCATTAATTATTTAAGAATAAGCTATTTTCTAAACTTAATTTTCATTACTCACATATTATTTAATTTATAATTTCGATTTTTTGGAAATATTAGCAGTACACTATTATTACACTACTAAATATTTGTTTTCATAAAGCAGGTTTGCAAAATGTCCAAGTTAGTTCTAACCAATCACCAACTAACAGAAATGTCTATTATGGGAAGGAAGTCGTCAATACTTATCAATCAATTCCAAACACACATACCACTGACACTGCTTCAAATATCTATTATACACCATTGCTATCAGATGTTACAAATGGTACATATTTATTTATAATCAATTATGTAAAAGTACATATTTTCCTTATGTTTTTTTCTTTGTTATCCACGTTTTTTTGTTTCACAGCTTCACTCCCCGATAATGATTATACTCGCTCGAAGTTTAATCGGCGCATCCGTAAAGAATATCTAGATAGGAGAAAAAAAGGCTTGAATTTTACCTCACCAAACATTCCAATTTCAAGTACACAACCCTGTCTCACATATTGTCAAAGTATGGTGGTATTCTCATTATCTAATTACAAGATAGTAATTCAAATTATTATTAATACTTGTCATATTTTTTGCAGGTACTTCTTCTTCAGATATCCAATTCAGTTTTAACAATTCACCAATTAATAGAACTGTCCCTTATGTGAAGGAAGTTGTTATTCCTTATCAATCAAATCCAAATCAACATACCATTGTTCATTCTTCCAAAATCTATTTTACACCTATGCTATCAGATATTACTAATGGTATATAAATTTTTAAATTTCATATTTTAAATTTAAAAAAAATGTACATTAATCCATTAACTTTTTCTCTTTGTATACAACATTATATTTTTTACAGCTTCAATCACCACTGATGATTATAGTAGCCCAAAGTTTTGTCGGAGCATCAGGAAACAATATCGTGATAGGCAAAAACAAGCAATTAAATCTCCATCAGTAAACTTTCCAAGGTCAACTACACAAGCATCTATCAAATTACTACAAAGTATGTTATTTACTTATTTATATTTTCAAAATGTAAATTCAAATTATTATTAGTAGTTAACATATTTATATATATTGAAAATTGTTAAATCCGAATTCCTTTTTTAGGTACTTATACGTCAAAGAAGAATATTCAATTATCTTCGTTGAACAATTCTCGAGAAAAACTCCATTTTTCCGGAGAATTTATAACGAATATATTTTGTGGCATATCAAAAGGTAATATTCCACTTCGAATTATTTTTCAATTTAACAATACCATGTTATAATTGTATAATAATAAAATTAAACTTTTCCATTAACAGATTACTTGGATCATGGTGATCAGAGTCATATATGTGAAACATGTCATGCAAAATTATGGAAAGATGAAGTCTTAAGAAGTTATCAAAGAAAGACTAAATCAAGTTTTTCTCTATGTTGTGGTTACAGCAAAGTCAAACTTCCCGATTTCAAGCCCCCGCCCTCTGATTATAAAAGTCTTTATACTTCTTCTGACTCTAAAAGCATTCATTTTTTGAAAAACATTCGTCGTTACAACTCAATGTTTTCTTTTACTTCCATGGGTGGAAAAGTAGACAACTCCATTAACAATGGTAATTCTCCTTATGTATTCAGACTTAGTGGTGAGAATTATCATAGTATTGGAAGTCTTATACCAACGAATGGATCCAAGCCTAAGTTTTCTCAGTTATATATATATGATACTGAGAATGAGGTTGCAAACAGACAATTTGTTTTAGGGTATGTTTTTTATTTAATATTACTATAATTCATATTTCAAAATTTTTTTTTATCAATCCTTATTTAATTTAGATATTTTTTTTGTAATTAGGGAAAGCCGAAAACACTCCAGCTCAAGTAGTGAAATTTTGGATTTTGAAATTATTTCAGAATTGAAGGCAATGTTAGATTCTCACAATCAGTTGGTTAAGTCTTACAGAATGGCGAGAGATTGTTTTCAAAGAAATCCTTGTGAGAATCTTAAGATTCGCCTTATTGCAAAAAGGAATAAAGATGGTAGGACATATAACTTGCCAACTGCTTCTGAAGTTGCTGCTTTAATAGTTGGAGATATTGACACTTTGTTTGAACCGAGAGATATTATTGTGAAGAGTAAACAAGGTTATCTCGAGCGAATTAGTGAACTACATCCTTCTTATTTAGCTCTTCAATATCCCCTACTTTTTGTTTACGGTGATGATGGTTATAGAATTGATATCCTTCATCGTGATGTTTCTACTTCAAGCAGCAGTGATGTTTCTACTTCAACCACCAGTAAAAGACATACGTGCACAATGAGAGAATACTTTTGCTACAGAATCCAAGATAGATCGAATACGTTTTCTTTGGTTCTTAATTCCAGAAGGCTTTTTCAACAATTTTTGGTCGATGCGTATACTATGATTGAAAGCGAAAGGCTCTTATACATACGTACTCAACAAAAGAAATTAAGATGCGAGACTTTTGAGAATTTATGTTCTGTTAAAGAACAAGGCAAAAGTGATGTCTCTAAAATCGGTCAGCGTGTTATATTACCTTCGTCTTTTACTGGTAGTGCACGGTACATGTTTCAAAATTATTTAGATGCCATGTCCCTTTGTAAATGGTATGGTTATCCTGATTTTTTCATAACAATCACATGTAACCCAAAATGGCCTGAAGTGAAGAGGTTTCATAAGGACACGAGTCTTAACCCGGAAGATAGGCCTGATATTTTATGTAGGTTATTTAAAATCAAGTTGGATTCCATCATTAAAGACTTAAGGGATAATGCAATTCTTGGAAAGCTTCAAGCAGGTATTTTAATTATTTTTGTTTTTGTCTTCAAAGTTTTCTACATTATTTTCAAAATTTATAATAAATAAACTTTAAACTATGTTATATATGCTTATTTAGTTAGTAAACAGTAGGAAACATTAAAAAGTAAATATAATACACAATTTTAAATTTGTTTTTTTTTATTTTTAGTTGTATATACGGTGGAGTTTCAAAAGCGCGGCTTGCCTCATGCTCATTTGTGCTTATTTATGCATGCCGACCACAAACTTCCAACCGTTGATTATATCGATCCATTCATTTCTGCCGAAATACCTGACAAAGACAAAGAACCAGAGTTATATTTTCTTGTAAGTGAGTTCATGATTCATGGTCCTTGTGGTGTTGAAAAAATGAATTGTCCCTACATGATTGACGGAAAGTGTTCCAAAAATTTTCCCAAAAAATTTCGTGAATCTACATGCATAGATGGTGATGGTTTTCCCGTTTACAGAAGACGTAACAATGGTGTTTTTATTGAGAAGTCAGATGTCAAGTTAGATAACCGCAGTGTTGTGCCATACAATAAAATTCTTTTACAAAGATATCAAGCACACATCAATGTTGAGTGGTGCAATCAGGCCGGATCAATAAAATATTTGTTTAAATATATAAATAAAGGTCATGATAGGGCATCAATTTGTTTTGTACCAAGTAAAGAAGCAAATGATCAAGAAAAGACGGTTGATGAAATCAAAGACTACTATAGTTGTCGATACATATCTGCTTGTGAAGCGTCTTGGCGGATTTTTTCTTATGATATACATTATAGGAATCCTTCTGTCATTAGGCTTCCTTTTCATCTTCCAGGACAACAACATGTTATCTATGAGGAATTTGAAGAAATAGAAGATGTGTTAGATAAACCGTCAGTGAATGCTTCCATGTTTTTACAGTGGTTTGTTTGTAATGAAAAATACCCTGCGGCACGTCAACTTACTTATGTCGAATTCCCAACAAAATTTGTATGGAAGATCAACAAACGTAAGTGGAAACCAAGGAAAAGAGGTTTTTCAATTGGCAGAATTCATTCGGTTTCTCCTTCAGTCGGTGAAGCTTATTATTTGAGGATTTTGTTGAACAAGGTGAAAGGTCCAAGAAATTTTGAGGATATCAGAACCGTAAATGATGTTGAGTATCCTACTTTTAGAGATGCATGTTATGCATATGGCCTTTTGGATGATGACAATGAATATGTTGAAGCCATTATAGAAGCAAGTTTCACCGGATCAGGTTATTATTTAAGAAGTTTGTTTTGTACAATGTTAATGTCCGAGAGTATGTCTAGACCGGAATTTGTGTGGGAAAAAACTTTCACTTACTTATCAGATGACATTCTCTACAAGCAACGTCGTATTTTAAAACATCCAGGTATTTTCCATTATAATAGAATTTATCTAAATGTTTAACTTAATGTAATATATAATTTTGACGTTACTTTCATTATTTGACAGGTTTGGTACTTAACGAAGATCAAATTAAGAACCTAACATTGTTTGAGATCCAAAAGTTTTTACTTCGAAATAATTCCACTCTTAAAAGGTATTCCAGTATGCCTTTTCCTAATAATGATTGTATATCTTCCGCAAACAATCTTTTACTTAGTGAAGAGTTGGCTTATGACACGGAGATATTAGCTGAAGAGTTTCGTAAACTTTTCTCTTCATTAACTCAAGAACAACGGGTTATATATGAAGAAATCATCACAGCGGTGGATAACAACAAAGGAGGCGTTTTTTTTGTTTATGGTTACGGTGGAACAGGAAAAACATATCTTTGGAAGACTTTATGTGCATCTATAAGATCAGAAGGGAAAATTGTTTTAAGTGTTGCTTCCAGTGGAATTGCATCTCTTTTGCTATCAGGAGGGAGGACTGCTCACTCTCGGTTCCACATTCCTATCAATTTAGATGAGGATTCTTTTTGTTTCATTAAGCCAGATAGCGATCTTGCACGTTTATTACAAGAAACATCACTTATCATTTGGGACGAAGCACCAATGGTACATAAACATGGATTTGAAGCTTTGGACAGATCGTTAAAAGACCTTTTTAGATCTGTATCTGGAGCATCATCAGAATTGCCATTTGGTGGGAAAGTTATAGTTTTTGGAGGAGACTTCCGACAAATTCTACCTGTGGTGCCAGGAGGAAGCAGACAACAAATTGTAAATGCTTCTTTAAGTTCTTCTTATATTTGGAGAACTTGCAAAGTCCTAAAATTGACCAAAAATTTGAGGTTGAGTACCTCAAATGATCCATCTAAAATACAAGAAACTACCAAGTTTGCAAACTGGCTTTTGGATATAGGTGAAGGTAATGTCGGTGGTTTGAATGACGGCAATGCAATTTTACAAATACCCGAAGATCTTCTCATCAAACATTCGTCTGATCCCATTTCAGAGTTAATCGAGTTTGTATATCCTTCTCTTATATATAATTTCAATGAAGCAAATTACTTCCATCAAAGAGCCATTCTAGCTCCAACAAATGACGTTGTTCAAGAAATCAACGATCGTATGCTGTCACTTTTTCCGGGAGTTGAGAAGGAATATTTAAGCTCCGATAGTATCTGTCCAACAGAAATGCTTAATGAGAATTTAGATGATACATTATGCTCACCGGATATTCTTAATGGAATTAAAGCTTCTGGTTTGCCGAATCATAGGTTAGTTTTCAAGGTAGGTGTTCCGGTCATGCTTCTTAGAAATATTGACCAAAAAAGTGGTTTGTGTAACGGAACAAGATTAAAGGTGGTCTCTTTGGGTAAACGTGTTATACAGGTAGAGATTATCTCTGGAAGTCACATTGGCGATCGTCATTATATTCCTAGAATTACGTTGATACCTACAGACAAAAAACTTCACATTAAGTTACAAAGAAGACAATTTCCACTTGCGGTATCTTTTGCAATGACCATAAACAAAAGTCAAGGACAATCACTCAGTAGAGTTGGTTTGTTTTTGAAAAATCCAGTTTTCACACATGGTCAATTGTATGTTGCATTATCAAGAGTTACCCGACGAGATGGCCTCAAAATTGTTATTCTAGATAGTGATGGAAATCTTTCTGATACAACGTCAAATGTCGTATACAAAGAAGTTTTTAGAAATTTGTAATGTAAATGTAAATATCATGTGTTCAGTAACAGTGAAGTGTACGTGTATGTCGCTTTATGTTTAGTTTAAGTCAGACACGTTAGTATATTGTATGAATATTATTATCGTTATTTTCATTTATTGCCATTTTTTGAAATGTAATACAATGATAAGTTGAGTAGTCTATATAAAAAATCATATGTAATTTAAATTTAAAGTAACAACAAAAATAACATTACATTGATATCTCTATAATAGAGAAATTGTGAAGACGTTAAAGTAAACCTGTATATTTAGAGGCTCATATCCATCCACTATATTTTTTGTTGTGAGTGTGTAAGAAAGAGAAATAAATAATAAAAAATGTGTTTTTCTGTTAGATAAAGATATACATATAGAGATGGACGTGATAGGTTTTTTAAAAGCTAAGATAATTTAGAGAAAAACAAATATTTTGATAAAATTATATAAATGAACATGAAGGCATCAATGTCAATGCTCTTAGATGTTATTTTGATTGTTAAGATATAAAACCTGAAATGGAATCATATGTTATTAATTGTAAATATTAAACCCTTGAGTCACACGTCAAATGTGTATTACCATTAAACCTAAGACATAATATCAAAAATAGTCACAGTTATTATACACAAAAATAACAAGCAACCATGCATTTACCTAAGTACCTGTTAACCGGGATTTACATAAAATCCCAACCCAAAATAAACCAAAAGTTGTCTAATTTAGCCCCAATTTTTTCTAGACCAACTAGGACTCTAAAGCCCAACAAAAGAAATTAGCATATATATTGTTTACAAAAACCACCACAACGACAAGTAGACTTCCGATTCATGCACGCGATTTTTTCTTCTTAACACCACGCTTCTCCACAACCTTTGTCAGTGTCAAGACCTTGCTTGAGTTGTTGAACTCAAAAAACAGTTCTGCTCCCATTTTGATGTTCCAAGCCTTCAAGTAATTCGACCATCCAACAAATGCATAGCGGAACCCTTTGCGGTTTTTTTCCGATCTGGTCATTATAAAGTTGACTTCACCTGTCCGGTTTTGAACACTCACTTCTTTGAGATTAGTAGGAGATAAGTCCAACACAGGTGACATTTTTGGTGGTAGTCGCTGAAAAATACAACATATTACAGTAATGATTAAATATATCCTTTTGATAAAAAGTTCAAGAAAGAAACACAAAAAAATGTACAAAAACTTACAATTCTGTGTTCCGCAATTCTTTTGAAGTTCAAAACCGTTGATTGTGGGTTAAGTATTTGAAGTGTCTTCTTGCGCTTTTTCTGAAGATAATTTAATTAAGTTGAACATATTCTAGATATATATTATAGAGATTATATATTATCACGAAACAAACACGAGTGTTTAAAACCGGCTATCCGAATATTTCGGATAGTAAATATCACTATCCGAAACCGTATCGGAAAATTTGGACTTCCGAAGTTTGGATATCCGATTTCGTAAACACACACAAATAAAGATGGGACAAATAAAATTACTACTTTGTTGTTAGGATGTTTAGAAGTTCCTCCACTAATTTTGACGACCCCTAAACGACACTCTATTATCACTAAAAACAATTTTATCACGAAAGGAAGCGGAGACTATATAATCATGCAAAGCAATACTATCAGCTCTATTGTTATCAAACACCTAATTCCTAAGTTATCATCAAATCAAAAGGAGCAAATGAGTATATTATCATGAAGCGAATTACACCTATATTATCACTCAACCAAATGAACAAATGACTATATTTTCATGAAACAAATAAAACATGTATTATCACCAAAAAGAAATGAACAAAGCACTATTTTATCCATTAAGAAAGAACGCCTATATTATAACCAAACAAATAGTGGCTATTTTTTACCAAACAATTTAAACCCAAACCCAGTTATTGCAAAAATCATATTGAACGAAAAGCACTAGATAATTAAGATATATGAACTATGTAAAGAAAAAAAAATTTCCAAAAAAGTAACAATTTGTTGTTGTACCAGGTTTGTGGATTTCAAGACTGGAGAACCCGTCATTGGCGCTTCATCAACCTTTTTAATTCTGCTTCGAAGATTTCTTTTTGTCTGTACCAAAAGTAAGACAAATAATTATTAAGTTTTTTAAAATTTTGTTACTCTAAAATATAAACCGTAAATGTCCAAAAATTATCAATTATGTTTTCTACCGTTTCTGTGGATTTCAAGACCGGAGAACCAGTGCTTGCTGCTGCATCAACTCTTTTAATTCTGCTGCGAATATTTCGTTGTGTCTGTATGAAAAGTAACACAAATAAGTAACAACTTTTAACTAAACATGTTACTATGAAATATATAACGATAAGTGAGTTGACCGGTATTCATTTTATGTTTTAAATACCTGAGTTTCATAAACTTTGGACTTGCCTTTAACCTTCACAAGAAAAACAATAAATATGAATATGTAAAAGTTAAATAATAATTGAAATAAACAAAGAATGTTTTGTATTTTCATTATTTCTTACCAAAACATGATTATGTAAAACTTAAATAATAATTCTAATAAATAAATTCATTAATGTTAAACATATCAAACACTTTTGGAGTTATCTTGGTCTAATAAAGCATGAATACGTAAAAGTTAAATAATAATTCAATAAAATATATTAGAAATTGTTAAACATATAAAACAATTTGAAAATGAATAAGCTGAATACTTACATGTTTTTGATTTCCTTCCAGATTATCTTCACACACATCAGCCGGCAACTTTTGTTCAACTATCATATCATCATCCGCAGTAGACTAGAAAATTTTAAAAACCGCAGAAAAAAATCAGTAAAAATATTAACAGTTTTAATTAATATGTTTCAATATATACTTTTTAAAACAAGCAGTCAACCTTTTTTAGAAAAACTTCTGTTCCGGTGTCAGGATCGAATACGGAAACAGCAAAGCTTAATAAATCCAGGCTGGTAAAAACAAAGTAATAATATTTGTCTATAGGGACCTCTTCAACCACCTTATGCCATCCATCGGTGAAATAACCACCGTTCGAGCCTCCTTCCAGTCTTACGTTCCAAAATCTTTCTCCAAAATAAACCTTCGCCATTCCACCTTTGAAATTGTTGCCGTAAAAGTCAGGATAAAATTTTTCTGGCATTACCTATAAAAGAAATTTAACAAATTATTACTAAACAATTTCATAAAATTAAAAATTTGTTTAAAATGAGTGCTCAAATAATATGAATTCACTTACACAATTTCCATATTCGGATTCAACTTGTGCTGTAATATACGTGTTCTTACATACCAAATCTTTAAAACACAAAACTTCAAAGTTCAACTTCCCAACTGCTGTGATCCGTACCCCATCTTTGTTTTTCAATTGATGTTCTTTAACTAACAACATCCACCCATCTGTAAACACAGGCCCATCATTTTTTTTTCTAATACGCATTTTTCTCACTTTTTCACCATCTCTTATTTCAACACTTTGATAATATGGTATTTTATCGCCCCACAGATTTTTGGCAAAATCAATTGGTATCTCCTAATAAAGCAATAAGAAACTTGTCAAATGATAACCTAAAATATTAATAGAACAGGCCAACGAAATTAAAAAAAATTACCATTAAAATAGGCTCTTCATCATCAACAAAAGCTAGGAATGAATGAGCGTTTTTTGATGAATCCATATCTGCACAGAATGAAATAGATACTTACAATCAGGAAGGTAAATACACTAGCATAAGAATTTTCAAATAACAAACTAAAGCATAACTTAAAGGTTTGAAAGAACATATATCAAAATCTCCATTTTTGGGTTTGAAGTAAAGAAAAACAACAACGACCTTGAAGATTCATATAACAGTTCATAGAAACATCACGATGAAAATTTAGCATAAAAACATAACCCTTATCAATCATAGCCCTAAAAACCATCATTATCACCAGAAATGTTATATCAAATACCAAAAAGTGTCAAAATTCTAAATAACCAGGGCATTAATCAAGCACAAACAATCAAAATCTCTGTTTTAGGGTTTAAATTGAAAATCAACTAGCACTAACATAACATTTCGGGTTTGATCAGTATCAACGTTTTAGTGTTTAATGCAAAACAAAACATAATCTAAACATTACTTAGATATAAAAACAAGTCAAAAAAAATTTGAAACACAAACGACTGAACTTCTGGTCATCGTTATTTGGATTTCCGACACTTAGATTCTCATTATTTAACATTATTAAACAAATAAAACTAGGAAATCTGTGAAAAAGCAACAAATAAGTTCAAAATTTTTTACCGAATGCGGTGATTTCTGATAACTGTTAGTGTAGATCCTTTTGGTGAGTGAAATCGTGAAATCGACTGTGTTGATGTTGAAGAAGAGGCGGATTTCGGAGATTTTAGGTTTTCGTTTGATGTTGAAGATAAGAAACACAGAGAGAAATGGGGGGGAGTGTTGAAGAAACCGAGGGGTAACCGAATGTAGTGAGAGACGGGTGGGTTTTCAATAATGTGATTTTTTTTAATGTTTCTCATAACAAAAATAAAAAAGAAGTGTTATAATTTCTAATAAAGAAATCATATAAAAAAATATCTTTTCCAAATATATGATATATATGGTTTTTTTACTTTTAATTTCCAAATAATATGGCTACAGTTTCACTAAACCCTATGTAGGTAACTTGAATTCCAACTACGCAAAATAGGGTTGAGTAAAGCTTTAGCCATATGGTTTGAAAAATAAAAGTTCAAAAGTTTTAGTGTGATGAGAGTGTACAGTTAAAACGAAGAAAAATACAATAAACTATATTTTGGATGTGAGTCAGTAGTAAAGAGAAATAAATAATAAAATTAGTGTTTGTGAGTTAGATCAAGATATAGATATAGAGATAGACGTGATACGTTATTTAAAACTAAAGATAATTTAGAGAAAAATAAATTTTATATTAAATTAACGAAATGAATATAAAGGCACGAATGACAATGCTCTTAGATGTTATTTTGTTGGTTAATATATAAAAGATGATATTAAATAATAGGTTATTAATTTGATTTTTTTAACCCGTGTGTCACACGGGATATAGGCTAGTTTGTTATATATGTTGATGAATTGAATATAATTAGAACTAATGATATTCTTGAGCCAGTTTAGTGCTTAAAAGCAAACATCCTAAGGATGTAATTCCTATACAACAATAAGCATATGGTGATTATGATGTATCAATAAATATGTACAAGATGGTACAATATGAAATGAAAATGAATTATAGTTAACTAGTTCTATGAATATGATACGAAGAACAATATGCTAGATGATGAAGTCAATCAATCAATCGTACCCAGTAAATCCCACAAATAGCAAAGCTATTGGTAGGGTCTGGGAGAGGGTGAGTTGTAGGCACACATTTCCTCTATCCCTAGAGTTAGAGAGACTACTTCTAGAGAGACCCTCGACACCAAAGACATATAGTAGAAAAGCGAGAAACTAAAAATATCTATAAACAGAGCGCTACTAAATAACAAAAGAAGTGGTGGATATGTAACATAGTGAAATAGAACAAATATTTCGAATCACAAGATCATCACAAGATCCCACTTAAGCATGTATGTAAAAACACAATCAATGCAAAATCCACCTATACAAAAAAGAAACGCTAAACATCTACCTCAATGCTAGATGATGAAGTAATGTGGCAAATTTCTTGAAAGTGTGTTCACATATCTGATTAGTCAATATGGAAGGAAGTCCATGATGGATTATAAACGCATGAGACATTTAGATTAAAAGGTCGAGAAATATATTATATGAGGCTATACGGTATGGGGGTCGGCCCCGGCCCGTCGCGGGTCGGCGACGGTCCAAACACCGTGCCGCCCCCATACGTCGCCGTCCCCAACGTCCCTTTTCGGACGATCTCGACGAAGCAAAAGGTGGGCCCCCCTAATTAAAATATGACCGTTATTAAAAAAAAAATTAAATTTCTATTTTTTGAATAAAGCCAAACGGCTACATTTTTAAAATATATAAATTAAACCCCCATTTTCACTATCAAACACCAAATTAACTTCCACAATTCACCATTTTCTCCTATAATTTTTACACTCTCTTCCACTACACTCTCAACCTTCTTCCACATAATTTTCATGGATCCGTTCAACAACCCCGATACTCCCAACACGCCTTCGAACAACCCGAATACTCCCACTAATCCGACCCAACCAAATGTTTTTTCGGTTCCGGGGTATTATCCAACGCTAGAACCGAACCAATTCTCCCAATTTTCATCGAACGCTTTTGCGTCATTCCAACAATCGCCCAACCAATTCACTCAAATCTCCCAAAATCAAGCTCTTCAACAAATGATGATGCGGGGAGCTTGGAACTTTCCACCCGTTCAACCTCAACCGATCCCCACACCCCCCGTTCAACCCCAACCGATCCCCACACCCCCCGTTCAATCCGAACCCGAAGATGATGTGGAGATTGTGCCCGAAACCCAACCGCCAAAAGGGAAAGGAAAACGAAACAAAGGGAAACAAGTAGCGGGTGATCAAGCGTCGAAACCGAAGGCGATTAAATGGACCCCAATCGAAGAAGAAGCATTAGCCAAGGCTTTCATTGGCACTTCCGACAACCCGGTAAAAGGTTCGTATTTTTTTAAAGTTTACATCTTTTTAAATTTATAAAGTTTACATTTTAAGTTTTATAGTTTTTTTTTGGTTTAAATTTAATATTTTTTAAGTTTAGTTTTTAATTTTTTTTAATAACAGTAGGTTATTTTAAGTTTAGTTTTTAAGTTTTTAGTTTAGTTTTTAGTTTTTTAATTCTTCACAGTTAGTTTTTTAATTTTTAGTTTAGTTTTTAGTTTAGGTTTTTTAATTTTTTAATTCATAACAGTAAGTATTTTTTTTATTATTTTATATGTTTTGTTTATTTAATTTTATTTGTTCGTTTTTATATAGGTAACAATCAACCGGGTGACGGGTTTTGGTCCAAAGTATTGACCAAGTTTCTCGCCATGATGGACCAAGGCCCGTATAGAGATATCGACTCGGTTTCCTCGAAGTGGCGAAAATTGAACTCGGCCATTAATCGGTTTTGCGAGGAGTATAACAAATTATACACAAGTGACCGTCGTAGCGGGTGGAACGACGAGGATGTGTTCAAAATGGCATTGCAAAAGTATAAGCAAAATCATGGTTCCAACTTTCCTCACGTTCGCGCGTGGATGGTTGTAAAAGACGACCCAAAATGGTCGCCCATTCCTAACGAGGTGGCGATGGCGAAACGCCAAAAAACATCGGAAACGGGTAGTTTAAGCGCCGGTGGGTCGGACGCGAGGTGTCACATTAACTTAAATGATGACGCCGACTATGACGAAGACGAGTATAACGTACGTGAACCCGACCGTCCACCGGGCCGAGACAAAACAAAAAAGGAGCGGGCCAAGGGAAAAGGAAAGGAAACGGTGGACCCGAACATGGTTGAGTTTATGGAACACCTAAAAGTGTACAACGACATATCGGCCCAAAAGTCGAAGACGAAGGAGCGGGCCGTCGAAGAAAAAAGCCGTGCATCGGACGAGAAGTTAAAAGAAAAGGTCCGATTGTCGAATGAGAAAATCCGAATCTCCGATGAAAAAATTCGGCTTAAGGAATGGGAAATAATGATGATTAATGTCGAGAACGAACCCGAGCCGAAACGTTCGCTGTTGAAAAAACTACAAGACGACATCATGAAAAAGCATCAAATTATTTAACTTTATGTTTATTTTTATTAAGTCTTCTTTTTTAAGTTTATGTTTTTTTTTAATATTTATGTAATGTGGGTTTAATATTAATGAAAATATTTTATTAGTATATTTGTCAAATGTTAAAAAAAAATAAAATAATAAAAAAAATAAAAAAAACATGGTGAGGACTATGACTAGGATCATCCTACCATGCCTTGTAGTTTTGGAGGATGGAGCATCTTAGTGAGGATTGTGACGTGTCGCCTACGTGGCGGACCATCCTCCAAGGATGGTCCATCACCATACCATGTAGTCTGAAGGTAACAAGTTCTATATGATGACTAAAAAGCCGAGTCAAACATCATATAATCAACTTGATGATTATCTCGGAAAAAAAGATATGAATACGGTGTAGTCGATCGAGATGTTTTATTAAATTAACACTATCATGTTTAGGAATATTATAATATATCTTAATGATAGACATAAATTTAAAGTGGGTATAAAATAATAAACTGGTCCGTCTACTATCATCATTATTATTATTATTATTAGAAAATAAGTTATATATTTTAGCATATTTCGAAATATATATTTCCTCTAACTTCCGGTCAAACTTGTAACTACTACCCAACCAATCAATCATATGAGAATCATGACCGGTGCATGGACTCTATTTATTAATCAAAAACTTTATTGAATGGTCATATGATAGATTTTTAACCATGCCAACCCCTTACCACAAAACTCAATTGTTTGTTTAACTGCACAAACTCATGTAATTCCATCAATATACTCCAAACTAAGAAGAAAAAACTAAACATTGTTTATAATTCACATATGAACACGGCCAACACAGAGCAAGTGTCGGGTGGGTGACCATTCTGCGCCCAAATCGAAAAAAAGCCCGAAAAAATTATAATTATTTATATATATATATATATATATATATATATATTTAAAAACCTGTATGTTTTTTTTTTAAAAAAACAAAAACTTAAAGGGTCCGGATATATGAACAAAAAATGTTAAAGCCCAACTGTTTTGAAGCCCAATTGTTTTTGTCAATCAAATTCAGAAATGGATTAATGGCTTTAACCAAATCAATAAACAAACATAATGGATTAATGAATAGAGCCCAATTTTTTTATCTCGCACAAGATCAATTTTTTTTTTTTAATTTTCGAAGACGACCCTACATATGACCTGTACACAAACCTAAAAACTTATTGTAAAAAGAATAACAATATGTGAGGTCACTTTACATGGAAATTAGGACGATAAATACGTTTATTAATATGATAGATGCCTATCAATAAATATTTGACTGCACACATGGTTAACAAATAAATACACACCCCCATTAAAATAAACTTCTAAAATTCAGTTGGTGTTTATTTTGTTAAACTTGAACCCGTACAATTTTGGCGAGGCTAACACCGGATGCTTACTAAACCAAGAGGCCATCAACCCAAAGTTTGATACTCTAGTTCTGCCTTTACACTCATTAAATAAAAATTTGATAAATCTATATATCGATTTTGTAGCAACCCTACTGTTTTCAGAACCAAACCAGCTACATAACTGATCTAATTGAGTTTTTTCTAACCGATTATGGGCCGGGCCAGTTGAACCGGTGAACCAGAGTACCAGACCGTTGTTTGACTAGACAAAATTTACTGATTAGTATTATCTATTTATATTCTAAAGTTTAGTTATATGTTCTATTTTAAAACCAAAATTTATGGTTGTTTTAAATGAGGTCATTTATATATATCCCCCTCCTAAGATCATTTATTAAATATATACCTAACCCATAAAATCAATTACATATTTCCCCCTTTTAAACCATACATATTACATATTTACCCATTTTATTAAAATCACTCCTATTGAATTACTATTTTACCCTTAATGAATTTATTAAATGATTATTACATTTTTCCCCTTTCTAATACCATTACTTACATATTTTATGATTTAATGTGTAATATAATTGTTTACAAATAAGATATTAACCTAATGATATGAATTCATTTTTTTATAAGCACTGCCTATTTTTTTATAAGCCTCTGCCCCTGTTATGTGAAAATTGAAAGTTTTGCTTATATATAATACGTCATAGCTCTTAAGCATTATTTTTTTAAAGAAAACAGTCATGCGACCATGGTTTAAAAATTTACTTTTGCTGTAAAACAGTTTTTTCAATATTATTTTGAATGTTTAAAACATGACAACTAGATTTCTGAAATAGCATTACAAAAAAAAAAATGGAAAGTCAGCTCCTGCTTCAAAACAATTAAAATGTTGATGATCGAACTAAGATTTAGGCTAAAGAAAAATTGATTACGACTTGAAAAAAACAAACGTATATTGTATAACAATATGTTTTTTATATAAGATATTTTAGATAATCAATATTTTAACGTAAATTGTTAGTATAGTTAACTAAAATTTAAATGTATAATGGGTCGGTTGTAAAAAATATGTAAACTTAAACTTAACCAGTAACTAGATATGTAAAAAGGTCACTTGTTTTATAAAAAGGGTATGACCGTTTTTTTTTTCAAAGAAATATTTTAAAGATTTTATCACAACATATAGAGTATTGACTAGATTGATTTTGAAGTTAAGAGATAAGAAATTAAGAAAAAAGGTAAAAGGGTAATTTCATAAAGAAAGGGGGAAATATGTAATTGATTTTAAAGATTGGACAAATATGTAATAAGGGCTTTTAATAAGGGGATATATGTAAAAATTCCTTTTAAATGCACCAGCATATAAGAATCCTATTAATTTCATTTAATTTACTTAATAATCACATGTTACATTACTTAAATCATTTGGGTCAAAAACAATTCCAGTTTAATAATCACAAGTTACATTACTTTAATCATTTGTTTCAAAAATAATTCCACAAAAATAATTCCACAAACCCTAGATCATCTGATAATAACAATAAGAAGAAAGCTCCGGCCGCACACAAATCTCCGGTATTCGACTGCGATTGCTTCGATTATTACACGAACTACTGGTTCCGGTGGGACACGTCTGTTAACCGAGAGCTAATTCATCAAGTAATTGAAACTATTGAAGAAAACTTTACCAGTAGTGAACAGGTTAACTGTCGCGGCCGTAAACCTACCAGAAGAAAGAGAAGGCGAGTCATCGGAGGTTCGCCGGAAAAGCTTTAAATCCTCCGCCAGAGGTTTCGGTTTCGCCTCCGTACGACATCTCATTAGTTTCGCCTCCGTACGACATCTCATTAGTTGCATCGTTTTGGTTTTGATTTTTCCCAGGAATTGTTTTGTTTCGATCTAAGTTTTTTGAGTTCGTTTCGGTAAGATCTTTTACGTTTTTTGTTCCGTTTTCAGTTTTTTTAGTTTTGTGTAAATTTAGTTTCCTTTCCGGTTAGATTCGCTTTATTTGTTTTTGGTTCAGGTTCGGTTTTCATTTCAGCAACATTATTTGTCTCAGCTTATTTGTTTCGGTAAAATTATTCAGTTTGTATAGGTTCAGGTCTGGTTTTGTTTTTTGGTTCGTTTAGGTTTGGTTTCAGTTTCCTTGGTTTTCGCTTTTAGTTGGGTTCCTTTTTTATTTAGTCCCCGGTTCGCTTTCTATTGGCTCAAAACTATTTATGCGGATCAAGTTAAAAACATATATTCACATACACACACACGCGTGGTTAAGGTACGTTGCATAATCTATACATCTTGCTTTAAACAGAAGTAGGTGCAACCCGTAAACGAATTGGAGGTTCAATGTTATGTTCGTTTATTTTCGTTCATTTATGTTCGATGATTGACTTTCGTTTATGTCTGTCCTCTCTCTTATTTGCGTTCGTTTGTAATCATTCTTTATTTTCATTTGAATGTTCGTTTAAATTTATACATTACTAATATTCATTTGAAATAGTTTTCATATTATCATACCATTTGTTTACTTTTAAAAAGTTGGATGTAATGATACTGGTAGAATATTGACTTCCACCATGCTGGTAAAATTAACACAGTTTTACAACCCACCAACCCGATTACTACTCGCCTGCCTATTTAAATAAATGGGTTAAATAAGTAATGAACCGCATTCAGGTTACATGAATTTAAGCGTGACGGAGTTAGACTTGCATAGAGTTTTCCTACATATTTTGATAGGTCTCTTTGAATTTGCATACAAAAAATAATTATCTGAATATGATTTATTTCAACTTCAACTTTCAGTAAACAATTTCTAAGTTTAGCTATATCATATATTTAAAATCAAAATTTATGGTTGCTTCAAATGCATTACAATTAACTTTAATGAAATAGTACCAGCCTTTATGACCATGTTTAATCAATGAGCCTCTTCCTTTTCTCCATATATTAATGTTTAAGTTAGGGTTTATAGACTTTTCATAACAATTCACCTTAAAGGATTGGTTGGTTATTAGATAACTAATACTTAATATTACAATTAACTTTAATGAAATAGTACGAGCCTTTATGACCATGTTTAATCAATGCGGCTCTTCCTTTTCTCCATATATTAATTGAAATAGCTCTAGCACGGGATTTCTGGACTCTGAGATACACTACCAGTTTAGCAAATGGTAGTCTTGAGGTAAGTTTATTGTACCATTGACGGTTCACCATTATCTTTAGAAATTTACTTCTGATGTATATGTTGCTTCTTTAAATAACTGAGAAATAGAGGCGAAACGAGTTGGTTAACGGGTATTAAAACAACATCACATGACTATAAGCACAATGACAATTATCACAAATAGAGGACTACATTGTACCTATGCGTCAACTAAAAATAAAATTTAATTAAATGGACTAAACAACTACATTAAGTTTGAGACCAGGGTAAAAATCTAAAACATCATTTTTGTTTATTTTTTACTTTTATAACCAGATGTGTTGCAGTCATCTGAAAATGTTACCCTGGAGTCGGTACACAAGATTGGCAAGCTAGAGTGACATACGTGTCCAGATAACACTTTTTAAGTCCTGCATACTCTATTTATTAAGTACTGGGTTAATTGTAATAAATTTTAGTAAATAAATATATAGATTATATAACTAAACACTTGAAGAACTGTTAGGATTTGTTAATTTTGTTGGTTTATAAACTACTTTTTGATCTATAAAAGGGAAGAAAACCTGCAATTTGACTTTTAGATGTTAAAACTAAATTTATATGTATATGTGTATGTAGTATAATATGTATATATATATATATATATATATAACATCTATTTTACACCATTTAAAACACAATGAAAAAAAAAATAAAAAAATTTGAAAACTGTGACGTCTTTTGAAGAGGATTGAGAAACCACACGTCCATAGATTTGAAGTTTTGTGAGACCACATGTGGTGGGGCGCAAACCTCTCTCAAAGCGTCTTAAAAACGTGGGGGAACACTGTACCCTCGGGTGTTTTGGGCCTTTTTTGACTGGTGGTGCTACCACAAAGCGCCGAATGAGGAGTGAATTTTGGTCAAAATAACCATGGTCAAACGGCTAACTTTAAAAAAACCCGGTTTTTGTTTTAAAAATCTACACTATATTCGCACTTTCGTACCGTGTCACGCACTATTTATATCAGTCATCGTTCCAGGAAAAAACAATAATTATTATGCATGTCGTGCATCGCACGGGTATTCCCCCTAGTACATATTAAAACAAAGTTAGGATGAATTAGAAAATATTAATATTTTAATTATTATTAATAATAAGCATCAATATTGAATATATGTTATTTTTTATTAATTATTAATAATAAGGATTAACATCAAACATATATCAATATTAATATGATTTTTTATTATTCTCTAATTATATTTGGTAATAGTATTTCTAACTAACTTCGCAATAATATTGTTTTTACTTTTGATAAACTGACTCGGTATCGCTATCATACTGTACCGTACCCGAACAACATCGATACCTTTATTCATTTTAATGATATCCGGTTTTGATAATTTTTCATTCATACAACTTCATTTGCGATGATAAATGAATATCGTTACCAGTTTCGTGATAATCTGAACCAACCGATGTCCTTCGAACAACATCAGAGCTGGTACCAGTGACGATGTTCATTTATATCGTTTCCGGCCGATGTAAAATACGTGTTGATTTCTATACCGAGTGCATGTATCATACCGATACTGCAACGAATCAAATCAATACCCATCGAATGCCCGCGATAATGTAGCGCCGCAACGCGCAGGCAAATAACCTATATCTATATCCGTTATCAAAGAAGAAACCAAATAAATTAATGCATAACGATACCGATATTGTTCGGTTCGGTACGATACAGTATGGTAGTGACACAATGTTAGTTTATCAAAATAAAAACAATATATAAATATTGGGACTGATACATATGTTTTTCTATCGGTTTCGATTCGATTTGGTACGGTACCAGCACAATATCCATTTAAAAAAATTATATCGCAATGTTAAAATAAAATAAACATAGAATATAAACAAATTAGAGCGACCTCAATTGAACAACATCGGTACTGGTATCGATATTTTGTTTTTATTGTTTTCCATTGATGTGATGTTTTCCTTTCCGGTTATTGTAGCGAGTGATGATATCACAACGAATCGAACTGATAACAACTAAATTCTCGCCGCGAAGCACGGGAATCACACTAGTTTTTAATTATTTTTAACACATCTAGTTTTGAAAATGATCGAAGTTGGCTTGATAACTGTTCTGGTTATAAAAAAAGTATTATTTTAACGAAAAAGAAAAGATCATAAAATGGGTAAATTAGTTTGGGCCTTTGATGTGGCCCCATCGCATACTTCACTTTCGGTAGTTGATTAAATATAATTACGCCATAATCCACCATATATATAAAATTATTTAAAAGTTTCTTTTAATATTTTAAAGTAAAAGGTAATTACATCCATCTTTGTCATGCTAGAGAGGTTATGTTTTAGAGTAACCTATCTTTTTATTTCTAAAATTGGAAGAATTTATATTATAATTTTAATGGTCTTAAATAAATCCCAGAGCTCTGAATTAACTACTTTTTTTTAAACGCCGCCATGACAACAAAAGCTACTATTAAAAAAGCTACGATTAAAAAAGAAAACTAAAATAACTATTTAAAAATTAAAGCTATAATAAATCAATAAAAAAATATATAAAAAACGAAAAACTGATTCGTTCCGTGTTAAAATAAAAAATACAAAAACGAGTTAAATGCCCGGATAGTCCCTGTGGTTTGGCCTTTTTTCACCTTTAGTCCATAACTTTCTAAAATTACAGTTATAGTCCTCAACTTTTTAAATTTCGTTCCCGGATAGTCCCTGACATGGATAGAGGTTAGTTTTTTCAGTTAAGTGGGTGTGAAATGACCTAAATACCCTTACTATTAAAAAATAACATTTAAATCAATAAAAAAGTTAATATATAATTTAAGTGGGGCCATCCTTTATATTTAAAACCTAAAACATCTAAACCTTCTTCTCCATAAACCACCGTATCCACCCTCCGCCCTCCAGCCACCGCCTCCACCCTCCACACAAGAACCTGCAAATCCACCGCCCATCCCTCTTCCTTCATACCACCTGTACCCTTTCATATACGCCTGTGCAAACTCTTCCACACTCACATCATCAAACTCTCTGAACCCTCTGTCATCCGGCAACCTTTTCAGATCACTTTTCAGCTTCATTAACATCAACCGATCAATTGCAGAGCAATTGGGGTTCTGTTTCAGTTTGAATGTTTGGGTCGATGTTCATTGGTTGATTTTGGGGGTTCCACTCATTGGGAATTGGGGGGATTATCATGAGGGGATCGGTTGGGGGTTTGGATGGATCAAAGTGTGTTATGAATTCCTTGTTGTTGCTGTTGTTGTTGTTGTTGTTGTTGTTGTTTAAGGATTCGTATGAGGAAGATCGTGAGGTGGAGTTTGAGGGTTTGGATGACGATGAAACCACCGCTATCCCCAACCTCCCTTTCCCCCAATCTCATCTCCCTGCATCCTCAAAAGTACTTGGTTGGGATTGCCTAACAGGAATTCTATAGCTGCATCTGCCATTGTTGGTTGGGATTAAAGATTGTTTTTACTGAGTGAAAATGAAGTAGGTTTAGGGAGGAGATGATTGAGATCTTTAATAATTGGATGTTGAACTTTGGAATTTATGTTGATTTGGGAGAACATTGGTAGCAGCTTCCTGGCAAGTTCATCGAGTATTGACTTGTTAAAGTTAAAAGTCATCGATGCAAAGGGTGGACCAAGTACTTTTGTTAGAAGGGAATAAAATATTTTATATCTTTCAAGGATGCAGGGAGATGAGATTGGGAGGATTGGGAGGAATGGGATGTTGGGAATAGCGGCAGAGATATGTGCGGTGGATTTGCAGGTTCTTGTGTGGAGGGTGGAGGGTGGAGGTGGTGGCTGGAGGCGATGGAGGGTGGATACAGTGGTTATGGAGAAGAAGGTTCAAAGATGTTTTAGGTTTTACATATAAAAGATGGCTCCACTTAAATTTTATATTAACTTGTTTATTGATTTAAATGTTATTTTTAATAGTAAGGGTTTAGATCATTTCACACCCACTTAACTGAAAAAACTAACCTCCATCCGCGTCAGGGACTACCGGGGAACAAAATTGAAAAAGATAGGGACTATAGCTGTAATTTTAAAAAGTTAGGGACTAAAGGTAAAAAAGGCCAAACCACAGGGACTATCCAGGCATTTAGCTCTACAAAAACCTATAGGTTGTTTCAAACTAAAACGACACCGTTTTAGTAGGTTGTCACTTTAGGAGAGCTATGTTTTATAGGTTTTTTAGATTGTACGGTGTTAGATGGCATGAAGAGGGGGTATTAAGCGTCACGTGACAGTCATGTTAACAAGGGAGCACGATCAGTGGCGAAGTTTGAGATTTCCGACCGCGGGAGGGGGCGAAAGTCACCGGACTTAAAAATTTTTATAAAATGAGGGGTCGAAAACATATATACCCAAAAATTTCTATACGAAAACTACATACTCTTCACTACTGAGCGAAAAGTTCGCGGTTCGGCCGCCCTCTCCCGTCCCTTAAAAGCTTCGCCCATGAGCGTGGTAAAAAAACACGTGGTGGTGTTGGGCGTGGAAAGGGCATCACCATTAAAAAGCCTCACTAATCACAAAGTTCCTACCACAAACCACCAATCAACTCGTGCCACATCACCAACAAATTTTCCCTCCACGTCGGCCGAGATCCTCAAGCCTCACCCACAACGCTGCCCTCTGTCAAGGGAGGGCAGCTAACCTGTCACACCCCAACCGATGGCGGAATCATCGGGGCGCGACACTATGCGAATCAGATTGCTCAAGAGAATCCATAACAACTATTATATGACAATATTTTTTTAAAGGTTCATTATCCCATACTAACGAACAAATATTCAACAAACAGTCATAACAGATAACAAGTCTCTTAAACAAACATGATCCGACCACCTAGATTTTTATTGTTGGTTTCTAGATTTCGTATCCAATTGCAGCAAACATCCAGCAACATGTCACATACGTTAATATAAAAGTCAATACAATAATGTAAAGGTGAGTACACAAGTTTTGAATAGATATAGTATAAAAAGCATTTACGCATAACCAGCATGTAACACGTAACGGGCGAATCAAGTAAGGGGCTGTTTGGAAACATCTGAACCAATAAGTGCTGAATGAATAAGAGGTCTGAATGGGTAAGAGGCTCTGAACCAATAAGTGTTGAACCAGTAAAGTGTTGTTTGGTTGCACCTCTGAATGACTTTGTAAAATGACATTTTTACCCCTATAACCAAACTATTTACAATCTGTTTCTAATCATACATAATAAACAATTTCAACAAAATCAACATACCAATATAACCAAACTATTTACGATTTGTTTCTAATCATACATATATATATATATATATTCATATTACAATATCACCAACTTCAAATAATAAACAATTTCAATAAACACCCACAAATGTTTCACCATTAAAAAACAAAAAGGATACGTAGCTTATACGCACGCTTAGTGGTCGCTATTGATACACTCCTTCAAAATTCCAATGAAAACACAGAAACCCTAAAGATCTCCATATTCTGAGCTACCTAGTTCAAAATCAAGAAATAAAGCTTTCTGATGAATAAAAGTCCAAACTTGCAGTAACAAACAAAAGGGTTTCAAGAATCTTGTGACCCCAGTATTGAAAGAAAGAGGGGAGAAGATGGGTTTTCAAGATCTTGAAATTGAAATATTAGGGCTCACAACAGAAAATGAATCTTTTCTCTAAACATCACGTACCTGAGGACACGGGCTGTGGAGGAGAGACAACGAGAATGACGACGGTTGTGGAGGAGAGACGAGGCAGAACACGGCTTGGAAAAGAGACGAGAGAACACGTCGCTGTGAGATGTGTGGGGAGCGGCGGCGTGAAGGAGGAGGGCCGACGTGGTGGAGGAGGGCGGTGGAGGTAGGAGGCTGTGGAGATGGAGGCGTCTGTGAAGAAGGAGAGGAGAGCACATATTGTTTTTAGCGCAAAGGATATCTGTGTCAACATTTTCATTCAGCGAGTGTTATTAGCTGAATGGTTCAGCTCTGAATGAAACCATTAAGAGGTGGGCCTTTTAATGAAACAAACACATATGCCTCTGACTGATTCAGAGGTTTCCTCTGAATGATTTCATTCAGATGCAAACAAACAGGGCCTAACTATCACAATGATACTAGCTAACCACATGACTACGAGTAGAGTATGCGCGACGCATGTTCACCGAAGCGAACAAGTGAAGTAAAGTGTGTGATCCTTAGCAACCCCTGACTAAACAGGTGCTGAATCCAAACTATAATACTATCGTTGCTAAAGGCGGAAGGCAAGTCATCACTGTATAACATAGCAACAAGTATTCAACTAATCACGTATAATATGCGAGTGCGGTTAGCGTTTGTAAAGCGTTTAAGTGATGCTATTTTGATAGAGAACGTATGTAACACCCAAAAGTGCGTTAAGCGAAAAAGGGTTCGAGTATACTCACAGTGCGTGTGTAACAAGTAAACACGGTCTGAGAATGGATTGAAGGGAGCCGGATCAGCCTGCGTACGGGAACAGAAGTGTAAGTCCTCCAAAGTGCTGAAACGGTCGAAATCGGAGTGTCGGGTGGGAAACAGAAGCTTCGTACGAAGGTGGTGATCTTTGTACACGTGTTGCTCCCGTTGTCCAAAATCGAGTGTTCTTCGCGTCTGTCTTCGGAAAATCGAGTGTTCATCCCTCCAACCTTAAGTTACTGATTAAACTTAAAGTCGGAGAGGTCTTTGGCGGAGTCACGGATGGGAATCAGGCTGTGATGTGTGAAGTCAGGGCCTTCGTACGAAGGCAGTGCCTTCGCACGAAGCCATGTGTGTGTCACACAACAACCGATGGCGGAATCATCGGGGCGCGGCACTAGGCGAATTAGATTGCTCAAGAGAATCCATAACAACTATAAAGCGACAATCTTTATTACATTTGTTATCCCATACTAACAAACAATACAATCACATAAGTTATCACAGATTTCTTGTCCTCTCGAACAATACAAATCCGACAACCAAGATTTTAGGTGAGTTTCTTGACTTCCTAGCTTGATTTGATGTAGACTGCGACTAAACCTGCAACATACGTTAAAACAACGTCAATAAAAAGTATACAAGTTTTGATAGTAGCGAGAAATAGATAAAAGTGCTGCGAATTACCAAATACATAAACGAGATACCTCAACGTACATGCATATAAGACAGATACTACCAGCTAAGTCACTCGAGCTGCGATTGCAATTGCTATTGCTATTTATCCTAACTAGACCCCGCCGGGTACTATAGTACTATACTAGTTAAGGCGGGACCTTGCGAGTATAAGTGCTAACACATATGTAACTAGCATCACTTGTAAATATGCATAACAGTTATTCACAAGTGATAAACAGTTTGATTGAATAATTCGTTTTGATAAATTTGATTTGATAGAAACGTATGTTACACCCAAAATGCGATAAAAAAGGGTTCGAGTATACTCACAGTCGGTGTTCAGCAAGTAAACTATAACAACCCTAAACCGACACCCTCGTAATATTTTCCGACACCCTAAAAATATTTAAAATATCCCAATATGTCCCTAAAACACCCCATACGTGAAAACGGACCCCGAATACCTTAAATACTATTAAAAATAATTAAAAATCAATTTTTGGGGTTTGTCGCGGGCCGCATAGACCACTTAGGGATCTTACGCGGGCCGCTAGAGATCAAAAACGCGGCAAAACCCGGTGCTGACATGTGTCTGACTCGTGTTGAACCTACTAAGTGACCCGGATCACCTACGACCTAGGCCATCTACTATGCGGGCTGCGTAGGCCTTAGCCTACTTTTACGCGGGCCGCGAGAAACTCGAGATGAGGCCCTATATAATGGGAGCTCGGGGTAACAGTTTCAGTCGCTCAAAATTCGACTTTCTCTCTTAATTTCTTAATAGTAGAGGCTATACTCGGGTCTAATACCCCCCCTAAATAACGAGATTCTGCTCCGTTGTAAGTATCATAACCCCTGGATACGTATTAGATACTCTGCCCGATTGATCTAGGGTTCCATAACGGCTGTCGTGGTTCTGCCCGACGTAGTCGTTGGAATGCCATCTCGGGGAGGGTATTGCTAATGTTAAAATGAGTTATTATACTAACACGTGTGCATTTGTATAATGTATAGATTATTCCCAGGAAATCCTTACTAAAAACCTAAGACAACAATGTGAGTAATCTCCTTTTTGCAAATTGTTTTTACAAAACCTCACTTAGTTAATTATACATTAAGCAGTCATTGAGTATTTGTAAGGATACAATTACAGTCGGTAAATTTGGGGTTTTGTATATACAAAATTTGTTCCTGCCTTGCGAGGAGTAAGATGACCATAAGTCGGAACGACAGTACCATGGGTGGTAATTGATATAACTTGGAAACAAATGTAATTGCGAGATCGCCCTCAATACTGTACAATGGTTTTTATTCCCACTGACAAAATGTTTTTAAACGCGTTTCAGTTAACAATATGTGAAAGCCAAATAGAAGCCAGCTGGACAACACTGAAGGCTTAGAAAAGTGGCAATAAAGTTACCTAAAATAAAATAGATGTTTTTATTAAATAAAAATAGGATTTATTCCTATGAAATTATGTGTACTGAAAACTTGGGTTTATCCCATGTGTTTAATATTATGAAAATGTGGTATTTTTACTCTGATAAAATATTTCCTAACTACGGTCCTGATGTAAATTCCGCTGCCTAATTAGACAATAACAGAATACCACCGAAAACTGGTCGCGGCCGCCCATTCCTGTCTTTGTACGTGGGGACGGGGGTTGCGACAGAATGTGGTATCAGAGCTAAGCCACAGATTCAGACACAGAAGTGTTCTGCTGACACCAAAATTTAAAGTGTTAGGAAATAAATTACAAAAATACGTGCATAATTGTATTTTCTTGCTATGTGTTATCTGACTATTTGTTAGTTTTCAGTATGAGCGATGAAGGACCATCTGACGCGTATCGTCAATTGTCTGGTTCGCCTAGAAGCAAAGGTGCCTCTTCTCAGCCTGCCCTCTCAGGGTATCTGCTGATACGGAAGAAGGAATATTCGTATTTAAGTCTCAATCTGAAGAGCCATTTCCTCATAAAAAGAGGGTATGGTTTAGTAGGGGAGCACACGAGCGTAGGAAGCGTATGAAAAAGTTACAAGAACAGAGAGTGTTAGCAGCAGCTAAAAGAGAAACCGATGCCTATACCCAAGATATGCTTAATAAAAGCCTAGCCAATTTCCATATTTTGGCAACCACTGCAGCTGACCCTAACCTGGAACAAATGTTAGCACCTCAATCCCTACCACTGTTCCCTAACCAACCCATGGGGATAGAAAACCCTGAAAATCAAGTGGAAATGCATGATTTTAACCCGGAAGAGATACCTAGGGTACCAGCACCCAATCCCTTAAACCCAAATTACGACCTGTGGCGGGACGATAATAGGGACTATGTGCAACGTTACCCCATCCATGAAGATTTGCCCATGCCCAATTTAGGAGCCTACCCATGGTTAGATCCTCTAGATCCCTATTATGATAACGATTCATTCATTAGGGAGATTTTAGAGAATCCTTACCCATACCAGGCCCCTACACCTCCATACCAGGAACCCGCACCCCATATTCCGAACCCAGTCCTAGAACCTACACCCCCAATGAGTGCAGAAAACGTACAAGAGCTTAGGACATTTGGTGAGGAAATTTTAGAAAATAGTGAAAGGATGAGACAGGTGGGAGAGCGACTCGTGTGGAAGTACGACGAGTGCAATATGGATTTCTGGATGAATCCATATCCGTAGAAATGATGGTGGAGAAAGTTATAATAATAATAATAATATAATAATAATATATAGTATGTCTGTTTGAAAAAAAAACTATGGATGCCTACTACTATTAATGTAATTTTATTCCAGTTGGTACTGTAATTTTTACTTCCAGCGTTGGTTTGTACTAGATGCATATTATATTATAAGAAAGAGTAAAAGTCACAATGCTCGACGTTTTTGATCAACCTGTTTGTTGTGTGATTGGTTGTATTAAATATTATTTTGTGATATTAATATGTGGTAAATGTTTAAAATTCAGATGGACAACGAAGTGAACCAGGAAAACCAGAATGATAATATCTAGAATGACGATAACCCGAATAATGAAATTCCAAACAACAATAACAATGGAAACCAAGTGGATAGTAGTGCTATCCAACACATAGTGGCACAAGGAATCATAGATGCAATGCCATTTATTATCCAAACTGTTAAAGAAGCTGATAATAAAATTAAGCATAGTAGTAAGCGACCAACTGAAACTGAACACAGCGTAAACAATGGACCGGTACTTCAAGCACCCATTCCCAAAAGAAGAAGAACCATATCTCATGGTTGTTCTTACAAAGAATTCTGGTCCTGCAAACCAATAGAATTCTCGAGAAATGAAGGACCCATTGCAGCTCTACGCTGGATAGAGAATATTGAGGCTGTTTTAAAAATAAGCAAGTGTACTGAAGAAGATAAGATAATGTTTGCCTCAAATCTTTTTAAGAACTCAGCCTTAGAATGATGGAACACTATACTCCATTCAAGGGGAAGTGATAGGGTATACAACATGGAATGGGAGGAATTCAAAAATATGGTAGAAAGGAAATTCTGCCCTCCCAATGAAAAGGAACAAATAGCAAATAAGTTTCTGAACCTTAGAATGACCGGGGTAGATAGTAAGGGTTATACTACCACATTCTTTGAATATGCTAGAATAGTACCAACCCTTGCATCACCTGAGCCAGTATTAATCTCCCATTACATCTGGGGACTAATCGGGGAGATTAGGCATGTAGTCAAGGCAGCTAGACCTCAAACCACAGAAGAAGCGGTAGAACTAGCAAATACCTTGACAGATGAATTAATCCGTACGAGAGAAGAAGACCAGAGGAGAAACCTAGCCTAAAAGCTTACTCAGGAATTTCGCTACGGAAATTCCAACCGTGATAGGAATATAGGTTCTACCTCTGCACCATATTGCAAAGCTTGTAAGAAAAAGCATTCAGGAAAATGCTCCACTTACTGCAATTTCTGCAAAGTACCCGGGCACAAGGAAGAAAACTGCAGAAGGAAACCAACTAATGGACTGTGCTTCAATTGTGGAGAAAAAGGCCATATCAAGCTAAATTGTCCGAAATTGGCTCCAGCTGAAAACAACAAGAACACTAAAAATGCTAGAGCATTTGTTCTGACTGCAGATGAAGCCAAGATGATTCCGGATGTGATAGCCGGTACATTTTTAGTTAATGATGTTTTTGCTAAAGTATTATTTGACTCTGGTGCAAACCAAAGTTTTATTAATACTTCGTTTTGCAAACTTCTAAATCAATCATTAACTAAACTCCCACAAGAATGTCTAGTAGAGACAGCAAATGGAGAAACCGTTAGGATTTCTGAAATCTTGCAGGGGACAAGAATAGAAATTTTGAACCAAAAATTTATTGCAAATCTTTACCCAATGAATCTGGTAGGATTTGACATTGTATCAGTAATGGATTGGTTAATAGCCAATAAGCCAGTATTTTATGTGATCAAAAGTCAATTCAAGTAAATTCACTAAGGGGTGAAAAGATCACAATTAAAGGAGATAAGCCATCTAGATCCACAAAATTCATCTCTGTGATGAAAACTGCAAGTTATATAAGAAAAGGATCTATAGTGTATTTGATTTCCATAATCACTGACACTAAAGGAAAAGAACTAAAAGACATTCCAGTAGTTTCTCAGTTTTCAGATGTATTTCCAGAAGAGTTGCCAGGGTTACCACCAGACAGAGAAGTTGAATTCAGAATCCATCTGCTACCAGGGACAGCACCGATTGCCAAAGCACCTTACCGTTTGGCACCAGCAGAAATGCAGGAACTGAAGAAACAAATAGACGAATTGTTGGAGAAAGGATTCATACAGCCAAGCTCATCGCCATGGGGAGCGCCGATACTCTTTGTCAAAAAGAAGGACGGATCAATGCGTATGTGCATTGACTACCGTGAATTGAACAAGGTCACGATTAAGAATCGATACCCATTACCAAGGATCGATGATCTGTTCGATCAACTTCAAGGAGCTCGATTTTTCTCTAAAATCGATTTAAGATCAGGATATCATCAATTAAAGCTACAGGAAGAGGACATTCCTAAAACCGCATTCAGAACAAGGTATGGTCATTATGAATTTACTGTCATGCCCTTTGGTTTAACCAATGCCCCAGCTGCATTTATGGACAAGATGAACCGAATATGTAAGCCATATTTGGATAAATTCATAATTGTTTTTATTGATGATATTCTCATTTATTCTAAAAGTAAAGAGGATCATGCAAAGCATTTGCACGCACTTCTAAGTCTATTAAGAAAGGAAAAGCTTTACGCTAAGTTTTCAAAGTACGAGTTTTGGTTAGAACAAGTATAGTTTCTCGGACACTTGGTCGATCATGAAGGAATTCATGTGGATCCAACAAAAATCGAGGCGATTACCAAATGGAAAACCCCTGAGTCACCAACTGAGGTTAGAAGTTTCTTAGGATTGGCCGGTTATTATAGAAGATTTATTCGAGATTTTTCTAGAATAGCCTTTCCCTTAACCAAGTTAACCTGTAAATCCATTAAGTTTGAATGGGGACCAAAACAGGAAGAAGCTTTTAGAATTCTTAAGCAAAGACTAACCCATGCACCCATATTAGCGTTACCAGAAGGAACTGAAGACTTTGTAGTCTATTGTGACGCTTCTAAGTTAGGTTACGGATGTGTATTGATGCAACGTCAAAAGGTTATAGCTTACGCATCTAGACAACTTAAGAATCATGAAGAAAATTATTCAACCCATGATTTGGAATTAGAAGCCATAATTTTTGCTCTTAAGATTTAGAGACATTACCTTTATGGTAGTAAGTTTACCATTTTCACTGATCATAAGAGTTTAAGGTATGTTTTCGAGCAAAAAGAGTTAAATATGAGACAAAGACGCTGGATGGAGATTCTTAGTGATTATGATTGTAATATCCAGTATCATGCAGGGAAAGCCAATGTAGTGGCTGATGCTTTAAGCCGAAAGTATCACGAAAAGCCAAAAAGGATACGTTCTCTTAAATTAAATCTACAAGTAGATTTAAATGAGCAGATTAGAAAAGCACAAGAATCAGTAATCAAGGAAGACACTGAAAGATTAAAAGGAATGATTAAGGAATTAGAACAAGCAATAGATGGAATTTGGAGATTCCATAAAAAGAGAATATGGATACCTAAATTAGGAAACCTACGTCATCGTATATTAGAAGAAGCCCATAAGTCCAAGTATACGATGCATCCAGGAACTGTTAAGATGTACCAGGATTTAAGGAAAAATTTCTGGTGGATAGGAATGAAGAAAGATATAGCAGCCTATGTTTCTAAATGTCTAACTTGTTCCCAAGTTAAAGCTGAACATCGGAAACCCTCAGGATTGCTGCAACAGCTAGAAATGCTAGTTTGGAAATGGGAATTGATAACAATGGATTTTGTTACCAAATTACCCAAAACAAGAAAAGTGAATGATACAATCTGGGTGATTGTAGACAGGCTAACTAAATCAGCTCATTTCCTACCAATGAAGGAAACTTTCAATATGGAACAATTAGCCAAATTGTGTGTAAATGAAATCGTTTCATTACATGGAATTCCTTTATCAATTGTTTCTAATAGGGATAGCCGTTTTACCTCTCATTTTTGGGCAAGTTTCCAAAAAGCAATGGGAACTAAGTTGAATCTAAGCACAGTTTACCATCCTTAAACGGACGGACAAAGCGAAAGAACAATTCAGACCATGGAAGATATGGTTAGAGATTGTGTAATTGATTTCAGAGGTAATTGGGACGATCACTTACCTTTAATAGAATTTTCTTATAATAACAGTTATCACACAAGTATCAATGCTGCACCATTCGAAGCACTTTATGGACGAAAGTGCCGAACCCCAGTTTGTTGGGCCGAAATTGGGGAAAAGCAACTATCTGGACCTGAGATAGTGCAAGAAACAACTGACAAGATCATTCAAGTCAAGGAACGACTGAAAGCAGCACGTAATCGACAAAAGAGCTATGCTGATAATCGACGCAAACCATTGGAATTTCAAATAGGAGATAAAGTATTATTAAAAGTCTCTCCTTGGAAAGGAGTGGTGAGATTCATCAAAAGAGGAAAGTTAAGTCCCAGGTATGTTGGACCTTTTGAGATTATTAGAAGAATAGGACATGTAGCCTATCAGCTACAACTGCCAGAGGAAATGGCAGGAATACATGATGTATTTCATGTATCCAATCTCAAGAAATGTTTGGCTGATGAATCGCTGATGGTACCTCTTAAAAATATAGAGGTAAATGAACAACTCAAATTTGTAGAAAGGCCTCTACAAATTGAAGACGGGAAGATTAAGAATCTTAAGCACAAGAGATTAGTTCTGGTCAAAGTAAAGTGGGACTCCAAAAGAGGACCAGAACATACATGGGAGCTTGAATCAAAAATGCAAAGGAAATATCCACACCTGTTCCAGTAGACCTCGAGGACGAGCTCTAAAACAAGGTGGGGAGGATATAACAACCCTAAACCGACACCCTCGTAATATTTGCCGACACCCTAAAAATATTTAAAATATCCCAATATGTCCCTAAAAACACCCCATACGTGAAAATGGACCCCGAATACCTTAAATACTATTAAAAATAATTAAAAGTCAATTTTTGGGGTTTGTCGCGGGCCGCGTAGACCACTTAGGGATCTTACGCGGGCCGCTAGAGATCAAAAACGCGGCAAAACCTGGTGCTGACACGTGTCCGACTCGTGTTGAACCTACTAAGTGACCCAGATCACCTATGACCTAGGCCATCTACTACGCGGGCCGCGTAGGCCTTAGCCTACTTTTACGCGGGCCGCGAGAAACTCGAGATGAGGCCCTATATAATGGGAGCTCGGGGTAACAGTTTCAGTCGCTCAAAATTCGAATTTCTCTCTCAATTTCTTAATAGTAGAGGCTATACTCGGGTCTAATACCCCCCTAAATAATGAGATTCTACTCCGTTGTAAGTATCATAACCCATGGATACGTATTAGATACTCTGCCCGATTGATCTAGGGTTCCGTAACGGCTGTCGTGGTTCTGCTCGACGTAGTCGTTGGAATGCCGTCTCGGGGAGGGTATTGCTAATGTTAAGATGGGTTATTATACTAACACGTGTGCATTTGTCTAATGTATAGATTATTCCCAGGAAATCCTTACTGAAAACCTAAGACAGCAATGTGAGTAATCTCCTTTTTTGCAAATTGTTTTTACAAAACCTCACTTAATTAATTATACATTAAGCAGTCATTGAGTATTTGTAAGGATACAATTATAGTCGGTAAATTTGGAGTTTTGTATACAAAATTTGTTACTGCCTTGCGAGGAGTAACATGACCATAAGTCGGAACGACAGTACCGTGGGTGGTAATTGATATGACTTGGAAACAAATGTAATTGCGAGATCGCCCTTAATACTGTACAATGGTTTTTATTAAAACTTGATTGAACTGGGATTCACTCACCAGTATTTCCCACTGACAAAATGTTTTTAAACGCGTTTCAGGTAACAATATGTGAAAGCCAAATAGAAGCCAGCTGGACAGCACTGAAGGCTTGGAAAAGTGGCAATAAAGTTACCTAAAATAAAATAGATGTTTTTATTAAATAAAAATAGGATTTATTCCTATGAAATTGTGTGTACTGAAAACTTGAGTTTATCCCATGTGTTTAATATTATGAAAATGTGGTATTTTTACTCTGATAAAATATTCCTAACTACGGTCCTGATGTAAATTCCGCTGCCAAAATAGACAATAACAGATTACCACCGAAAACTGGTCGCGGCCGCCTGTTCCTATCTTTGTACAGGGGGATGGGGGTTGCGACATAAACACAACTTGGTTGGATTGAAGGGAGCGCGTCTGAGATTAGCCTGATTACAGATTGCTAGCGTAAGCGTTGAACAGTGCGTTAAACGGTGGCGAGTGAACCAAGTGTCGAATGGTAATCCGATCGGTTGGCCATTCGATCGGTTGTTAATCTGTTCGGATGGTCATCCGATCGGATGGCCATTCGATTGGATTGACATTCGTTTGGAAAGGATGTGTTTGTGTATGATGGGTTTGAAGTTTTCGTTGTAGCATTTTGAAAACAGAGAAGTATCTCTACCCTTCAGGTCGATCGATCGAACGGTCGATCAGATAGCAATCCGATTGGCGAGACATTTCTAGTGAGAACAAGTTCACAGCAGGATGGTTACTCGATCGGATGGTAATCCGATCGGATAGCAATCCGTTAGAAACTGATGTTCTTAGAAAGTTATGAAAATGGTTAAGTGTCGAGGTTCCAGATGTCAAATGATCGGATGGTCGTTCGATCGGATGGCTATCCGATCGAGCGGCAATCCGTTTGACGTTCAGATCCTTGAAAGTTTGAAGAAAGATGTTTAAGTGTGGAACCAAGTGCAATCCGATCGGATAGCAGTTCGATCGGATGGCTATCCGATCGGACGGCAATCCGTCCTAACGAATCTGATCGTCTTGAACTTGATTATTTTTGAAAGTTTGCGGTTTGATTGAGACGGTGTGACAACATATTAAACAATGGAACTCCACCTGGGCTAAGTCAACAGATCGGATGGGAATCACCCCGTTCGATCAGTTAACTGTCCTTGACAGTTGTTCGGGTTCAACTAACCGGTCATCTCGTCGATAGAAATCAGTTCTCAAACCGACACTTCACTATAAAATGAGTAGAAGGTCTGAACGAGCTCCGATTCTATTGGCTTTGAGTGAAAAGTTAGGAAGGCTTGAGAGAAACTTGAAATACTTAGATTTGTCTTAGATCTAGGTGAAATTAGTGCTTACACATCGTGGAATCCATTAGATCTGAACTGTTCTTGAGGAGGTGAGGTCACACTTCATTGTTCCTAAGAACTCGATGATGACATCACCTTAGAACGCCCCAAATCAGAGGATTTTACGGTGAAAAAGTGAGATTTGATGTTGGAAAAGATGAAGGAATGCGTGTAGATCATAAAAGTACAAGATTTGAGGTAGAAACTTACAAGAATCGCGAGAAATCGAGAGAAAATAGCCCCAAAGCGTGATGGTCGAGTGAGAGCTGTCACATCACTTGAATAGTGATGTGACAAGGGCTATTTATAGGTGAATAGGAGAGGAGGTGATGGAGTTCCATGGATCAAAGTCTGAGTTGCGATAATCGAGTTGCGCGTTTTGAATATGCGGTACGTTGCGACACATCACGGCTATCGAGGAGGGTAGAATAGGTCCTCACTCAACGTCATCGTGAGTGTTAGTACGTTTGATGTGATGTGTTATAGCGATAAAGTATGCGTAATATGCGAAAATACTGCGAAGTAGCGATGTATTCGATATAGCTACATTATGATCCGAATCTCTGGTGCTAGGTGTGACACCCGGCTTTTCAGGCCATACCGTACAATTGTAACACGTGTTGTGAATAGATAAAAAGGTTGTATTTGACTGATTATGATGTTTATATGTGAAATTTAATGAGTTGGTAAATTTAAACTTTGGTAAAAATTATGTTGGCAACGATACAATTAACGCTTATCGCGTAACGGTTAAAATGCGAAACGAACATCGGTGACCACTCGATAAATGTTAAAATCCTAAAAATAGTTTGATATAATTAGAATAATTATTTTAATCATATCCGCGTGGAAAAATAATTTAAAACGCTAAGAAACTCTATTTTTCGAGTTTAATCGCGTACCGCGCGATGCAGCGCGTGTACCGACAAAATAATGTCAACACAGCATGTCAAGGAAACTGATAATCATTTTAGTAATAATTTGATGAGTTTATTACTTTAGAATGATAAAAATAAATAAAAACGCATAAATTCCTATTTTTGCGATTTTAAGCGCGTACCGCGCAGCACAGCGCGCATACTGCTAAATACCGACAACGTAGCCAGTCCAGGCAAACAAAATACTGTTTAATAATATTTTGGTGAGTTTATTTTTATAGAGTGTTAAAAATAATTTAAAACGCATTAAAACGGGATTAAAACGCTAGATAAAATACCCGGTATCCAGTATAATACCAGTTTTTGGCCAAAATTTAGATATATATGTATATGCGTACACATAAAATCGTGTATATGTGTGTGTGTTGGCAGCCATGCACATTAATTTCTCACTCTCTCAACTCCTCTTAATGGCTTTCATGGGAGGTGTTGATGATTATGTTTCATTAACTCCTTTTTAAATCTCAAAAACACTTACAACTCCAAGAATGAAAAATTTCAAATCAAACACTCTCTCTCTACTAAATTTCAGCCGAACACCCCCTTATTACATCCACAATTTCGAAATTTTTGATGTTCTTGCAAGAACATCATTAAATCTAAGGTGTTTCCAAGCTATTTTGATGATCCATAGGTGTTTTCTTGGTGAAATAAGCTTTCAAACATCAAAAATCATGTCAAAACCCACTTGAATCTTGAAGCTATAAAAACCATTTCTCTAAATTTTGTTCTTGAGTGATGTTGTAAATCTTGGAAAGTTTCTCTTAATTCTTGAGTTTTTCACAAGACATAGAACTAAAATAAATGGGTTTTTGAATAAAATAAAAATGGATGTATGTGTGTGTATACATGGGGCCGTACACATGTATGTGTGTATGTTAGAATGTGAGTTTTAATTTTTGATTGATTCATGTTTGATTTATTCTTGAAAGATGATGCATACATGTTTAAAAGATGTGATATGGAAGCTTTTTGATTTGAAATGAGTTTACATGAAAAGTAAATATTTGATCATGATTATATATGTATATAGTCATGTATGTATGTGTAAGTGTGCATGCATATGAATTTTCGATATTAAAAGTCTTAGATGGGTAAGAATGTGCATGTTTTGCACTTATGATAAATGATGTGATGATAATCATGTGTGGAATTTGATTGTTCTTGAATACTTGAACATGATTTAAATATGTGCTAGATATGTATATTTTAGTTCATATAAAATGATGATGATGTTACATGGATGCATTAGATGCATTTACTTGAACATGCATGATGATGTGTGATCATAAAAAGGTGATTTGAGTATGATTTAGTAAAAATAAGTTTTAATCAGATTATAAACACTAAAATAAAGTTATTTTAAAGTGTTTAGTGACATATAACTTTGTCATAATGTTTACTAGCTTTGCATGTTGTACTTGGTGCATTAAAAGTTGTAAAATACGTGAAATCGCATGATTTATGTGACTTACACAAAAACTGCACTAATCTGATTATAACCGCTATTTTAATCAGTAAATAACATGTATTATGTTAAAATATCAAGTCATTTCGAGTTGGGATGGTTATAGAAACGTTTAACGCAAAACTATGCGGTAAAACGGTCAAAAATCGGCTTTTCGAGTGATTTTTGTAAAACTGATTTAGATCAGTAAATAAACTGATTAGTGTAAAAACAAGTATTTTAACTAATTTTAAGTTTACTTGGTGTTTGGTTGGTCATACGTGACTTCCGATGCCTGAAACCGTTACCGAATCGCTAAAATACGCATTTTTTATGAACACTAGTATGAGTAAATTTTGAGTGAACCTTATTTGATAAAATGTGTTAAGTGATTTAAACATGTAAATGTGATAATATGTTAAGTGCTAACTTGATAGTGGGAAATTTAGACTATGCATGTGTACTTGTACGTTTTGTGTGGTAGAAACGGTAAAATTGCGTTAAATGTGTAACTTGTTTTTCGAGCATGAAATTTGGTACATATGAGATGTTTTATGTATATTTGTTTTAAGAATGACAAAATAGATAGGTTAACAAGATTTCGCGTGTTACGGTGTTAAATTATATGAACGTCTATGTATATATATTACGACGCACAAATCATAGATATATTGCGTATAAACGGGAGAGTTAACGGGTCTACACAATAATGGTCACCAATAAAATCATTCAAGTCGCAAAATCATAAAAAATACATATATATGGACTCATATATATATATATATATATATATATATATATATATATATATATATATATATATATATCAACGTGCCAACATAATAAAAAATGACAACTTTTCGAGAAAATCTCAAAGTTATGTGATAAATCTAAGAAACAGAGAAACTTAGGATTTTGTGTTATGAATATTGATTTAAAATCGTTCCTATATATATATTAGGATGTGTAGAAATCAATCTCTGGGATTGCGCTATTTAAAATACACACCCAAAGGTGAGTGTCACTAAACCCCTCTTTTTACTGTTTTGTATATATTTTGGGGGTGGAACACGTTGTTAAAAGGGTTTAATAATGTTTTCGAAATAAAACATACCTTTTACTATAAAATATATATTTTCGCTGAAAATATATGAAATTTGATAAGTTATACGTTTCAAAGTAAAACGTTTTTTATGAATAAATATTGGATGTACGGTTTTTCTTAAGTGATACAGGATCGTACAGTTGGGGTACGGATGCCGGCCTGGGTCTTAAATGATGGAGATTCAGGGGATTCGTTCACATCGTGTATTAAATTGTTATATTAGTAGGATATATATATTGTACGTGAGGCAGACATCATATTGTTCTTCGAGAAAGAACCCGCGCCCATGATGTCGTTTAATCAGTTTAAGTATTGCAGGCGAGGAATTGTTGGTAGATCTATCGGGTTGACAACCCCGTCGTGACCGGTCGCCCCGTGTCAATGTCAAGCGACGAATTAATATTGTTAGTGCATGCATCTGTCGACTTCGTCTTGTATCGAGTCTTAGACTACACAGGATAGATCAGGGCACGTTGTACAAGAAAATAGGAAGTTTAAGGATGAATAGTAAGTGATTTCTCTTGAATATGCTATTCCGCTTGAAATGACCTTGGTCACTTTCAAGCGGAATCTCCATTAGTCTTATTCCGCTTGAACTGATGATTGGGTGTTTTAAGCGGAATCATGGTAGTATATATAGATAGTTGGAGCGAAATCATTGTAACAGTTTCTGAATTCCATACCGAGGTGCTGCCGGTGTGAGGTTTGATTGTAATCAGTGTTATATCAATCAAATCTGTGTTTAAAGTGAAGATCAAGCTGTGTCTAAGTCTGTTTCTTGCTTTCCGCACCTGAAACAGATCAAAACTCCTCTGAACGACTCGTTCGGGTCTGAAAACGATCCTACAAATATTCTGTTCGTTGTCTAGTTTTGATTATCCCTGCATGGTTAATATATAGTTCGTATCGTCTAGCTAACATACGAGTCTGAAAATTGACGCTATAATTTAATATACAAAACCTGGGCAGTATTACTATTGTCGGAGTAATGACCCGATGGAAGGCCCATGGATTTTATCAAAGGAGTAAAATGGACTTTCTAAAATTACATGGATGTTTTCAAATAAACACCTAATGACCCGATGGAAGGCCCATGGATTTTATCAAAGGAGTAAAATGAAATCTGGTTTTTCGCTTCAAAAGTTGTTGATTCTGCTCCAAAAGACCTATTCCGCTTGAAAGTATTTCAAGCGAAATTAGTGATTTCGATCGAAAACTAATTCCGCTCCAAATCATCCTGATTCCGCTTGAACTTCATATTTCGCTTAAAACTGATCTCGCTTGAAGTTGTTTCTGGTTGCAGGTTATTCCGCGTGAACTATTGTGATTTCGCTCGAAGGATATTTCGCTTGAACTTGTATTTTATGATGAGTGACAAATTTTACAATGCGTTCGCCACATCTTCGATTACTCCAACGTCCATTGCTCAAAACGTGAATCTGGAAAACGAAACCGGAACTACACAAAACCCCCGAAACTAATGAGCATTGAAGAATATTACGGATGGAAGGATCGCCTCGAAAACTGGGTTCAAGCTAACCATTTAAGATCGTGGGAGTGTATTTTGAAGAGATATGTTCTACCTCGTACTGAATTGCAAACTGAAAAAAAAATTTCTGAGTTTAATGACCAAGAACGAGAAATGTACAGAGCTGAAAAGATGATGATTAGTTTACTTCAGCAAGCTATCAAAGAAGACATCTTTGTATTACTCCAACATGACAAAACTTCAAAATCGATTTGGGATGCTCTAAAAGTCAAGTTTGAGGGTAGCGAAAATATGATTAAGAGTAAAAAGGCACTGCTCAAGAAAGAATTTGATCTTTTTAGTAGTTTGCCCGGGGAAGATACAAAGAAGCTAATTGAAAGATATTGCCACTTAGTGCGATCCATGTCGATGTTGAGCATAACCAAAGATCGTGAAGAATGGGTCGACAAGTTAGCTGATGCTTTACCACAAAAAGAGTGGGGTACTTACTTGATGATTCTGAAGAACACTGGGGTATATGATGGGTTGACAATTTCTCAGTTTATTGAGAAGATAGAGAGTCAAGATCTTGAACAGCAAAAGATTGCAAGGATGAACAATCCAAGTAATCAACAAGATGTGAAAATGTACTACAAAGGCAGTATTCCAGAAGCTGAAAGAAGCCCGAAGATACAAACTGCATTTAGTGCTAGAGATTCATCTGAAAAAGTTGATCAGAGTTCTAACAAAAGCAGTGGTTTCTCTTCATATCCGAGTGTTAATCCAAAAGATACAACATCAAGTTTTCAGCATCAAAGTTCTAAAAGTGGAAATGGTTATGTGATACAATGTAACATTGCTTTGAATCTTCCTGATGGTCAAAGTTTCTCTGAAGAAGTAGCGAAAGATCACATGGCTTTACTTGGTTCCGTGCTACTATCGTATGAAGGCTTGGTTGCAGGGCGGATCGGGAATCCTATGCTAACAAAGGAGGATTACGATCAGATAGACGCTGAAGAGATGGAGCTCATAGACATCAAATGGTGTCTAGCTAGTGTCCTAAGAAGAGCAGAAAAGTTCAAATTGATTACCGGAAGAAATGATTTTCTTGATGCACATGTTTCTACTTTAGGTTTTGATAAATCTAAAGTTACTTGTTTTAAATGCAGGGAGAAAGGTCATTTCAAGAGGGAATGCAAGAATAGAGAAGCGAATGATGCAAAGAATCCGTTCGAAAAAGATAACTACTACCGGAAAGTGCTTGAGGATTCTAAGAGAGCATGTTTGGGGAATCAAGAAAGTTTTAACTGGAACAAATATATTTCATCTGACAGCAAAGCATGCCTAATCAATCAAGATGATGAAAGGCTACCTGAAGGCTTTAGCTGGGATATGTTTGTTGATGAAAAAGGAGAGTTTAAAGCTTTCATTGCTAAGATTGTGAAAGAACCAGACATGTTCACCGAGTGGATGAAATCTATTGGAGTTAGTGTGAAGAATGAAGATGAAAAGTCTGTTTCATCTGATGAAAGTTCACAGAGTTCTGAAGAAAGTTCAGAAAGAGAAGCTGTCTTTGATCAAACACCATCTGATTCTGGCTCTTCGGATGACTGTTCTGACAAATCAGTAGAGTTTGATCAATCTCCAATTGATGACAGCAGTGACGATGAAGAAGAAAGACATATTAATGTTGCAAAATCTCATCTTTCTCCTGAAAGTTTTCATTTCTCATTTGCAGATCGCTTGGAAAAATTGAAGGAGAAACGAGCAACAAAAGAACAAAAACAAATGAAGATTGATGATGTTGTTCAAAATGAAGAAGTTAAAAGTGTTGCTGAGGAGATTGTTGAAACAAAAAAGAAATGTGAAAGTATGGATCAAGAAGAAGATTCTGATTTTAATGATAAAGTTCAATTTGCTAAAGAAGTGTTTCAAACAATCAAAAGAGTAGTTGAAGAAAATGAAAAAGTTGTAGAAGTGGAGAAAATCATCGAAGTAGAAAAGATTGTAGAAATCATCAAACCTTGCACAAAGTGTTTAGAACCATGCAAGGAATGTGCAGCAAAAGATGAGAAGTTGGCTGAGCTTGTGAAAATGAAGGAACAATTACTGTTCAATCTCAACTATGTTAAGGAGTCTTATGACGTTTTGAACAGAACAGTAACTGGTCTTCAAAAGACAAACTCCGAGAGAGAAGACGCTCTAACAATGATGAATGCTACAATGATGACAAAACAAAAAGCAATTAATCATTACATTGAAGAAAATGCTGAGCTGAAGCAAGAGTTGGAAAAGGAGAAAATTGAGAATGAGAGAATCAGACGTTTAATACAAAGTTATTCTAGTTCTGATTATCTTATTGATCGAATTTATCTGACTGTTGCAGGTTTTGAAGCATTCAAAGACGACAAGCCAAAGAAGAAAGATACTGGTAAGAAACCGACTGTTAGCTACAATAAGTGTCCGCCTCCGATCTGGGAAGGTTATTCTTCCAGAAAGCCAAATGAGGAGCAAGTCCAAAAGGCAGTCAATATATAACTAAAATCCGAAACAACTGATGAATTACCAGAAAACATTGACGTCACATTCACCTCATCTGACACTGATCATGAGTCTGAGTTAATCAAAAAGGTGGTCGATCAGGTGTTGGATACTGATGAGGAGTCTGAGTCAAAGTCTGAGTCTGGAGGGTCAAGTTCGTCAGTTAACAATTCAAAACCGATGGATAAAAGGACTTACAGTAAAGAATTTTTGTTATCAAAATCAAATTTGAATGATGAAACATTCGAAGTAGCATATACCTTGAATGATTCTGACAAGTTATATTCTGACAAAGAGTTTCCAATAAGAAGTGTTCGTTTTGACATGATCAAAAAGGTTTTCAAAATGACAGAAATTAATATTTCTGAAATAAAAGATTTAAATCTTACTAGAAAACCTAAAAAATACACTTCAAGAGTTCAACAACGGTTAAACAAGAAAAAGGGTTACAATTCTGGTTCTGGTTTTCAAAAGAAACCAAACCATAATGGAAGCTATAAAAAGAAAGGATTGGGTTTTACACCACCTGAAAATTATAAAAATGATAAAATTTCTAAAACAAACACAAAATTTGTTTCAGGTGGAAGTGCAGAAGAAGAACTGAAGAAACCGTTCTGGAGACAATCAAACCAGGAGTTTCTTGCTGAAATGAAGAGAAAAGGAACTGGAGTTTTTCACCGGAAAGATACTCGCATCTGTTTTAAATGCAATGAAACTGGTCACATTGCATCAGTTTGTTCTCAAATGGCAAAACCAAAACAGGGAGTATCTGAAAAACTGAAAGAAAAAGTTGTCGATGTTGAACCACCAACTGAAAAATTCAAAATTTTCGAAAATTTGACTCATGAAGTTGGTGAGTGTTCAAAGAAAAATTTTTACAAAAAGAAAGCCAAGGACAATCAAATGTGGATTGTCAAAAAGGGTGATGAGATGGTCGGCGATGAACCTGATCCACAAAATCAGAGGAGCCACAAGTTGAAGTAAAAGAAGAAAAATCTGTGACTTCAGTAGATGATGTTAAAATTCCATCTTTGAAGTTTGAAAATATTAAGAAAAAAGTTGGTAAGGTTGAGATTTCAAATCAATTCTTTTCTGATCAGAAGGAATTTGATATTGAAAAAGTTTTCAATGGAAATGTGAAGAAGATTTTTGGGAAAATGATTGATGGGAAAGTAAAAGGGGTTAAAGATTTTTATGCTACAAAGAAAGAAACTTATAACCCTACTGAACAAGAATTAAGAACACCCAAGGTTGGAAAGACTTGGGTGGAAATTCTCTTTCCTTGAAAAATCAGGTCTATGCCGGAGATCCCAGGTTTGTAATCGTGGATCAGGAATCGGCTTCATTCTTGTTTAAAAAGGTTTTTGGTAAAATAAAATTTAAAATTGTTGAAATTTTTACAGGTAAAGGACTATGCCGGAGCTTCCAGGTTGGTAAGTGCGAAGCAGGAATCGACATTCTAGTTGGTAAAATGTTTGAGTGTAGATGTGTTATTCTTACACTTGATGCAGGTGTTTGTGTTCTTACAAGTGGTAAATCAGGGACATTAAGTTGTACTTGATTTTCTTACAAAATTTTACTTCCAAGTGGTACAGAGGTTTGTACTGACAAAGTGATTACTCAAGGTCATTAAGTTGAACTTGATGCAATCCTCATTAAAATGGTTGAAAAACAAGATGTTGAACCAATCCCTACAAGTGGTAAAAACAAACTTATTTTCCAAAAAAATCATTTTGATTAAAACAAACTTAAGTGTTTTGAAATCTAAATGAGAAAATAGTTTGTTGAAAAGGGGAGTTCTGATTGTTTATGCTAGGAGGATGGCGAATTGAAGCAATTTGATATCGGTTGTCAAGTTTCTTGTATAGTTTGTTTTCAAAGTTCTTTAAGTGGGTCAAGAGCTCAATTTGTTTTTCAAACTTTCTTTAAAATGTGTTTGCATTTAGGGGGAGTAAAATTAAAAATTTCATAAAATCCAAAAACATTAGAAAATTTGAAAAAGCCAAAAACATGATAAAAACCAAAAACGAGTTTTGTTGTCAAAAAGAGGAAATGATAGTACATCAGTGGACTGTCACAACATGCTAAAGAAATGGAAAGTATAAATGTGATAAACAATTTCTTGTGGGTAACAATTTCTTGGATATATGGGTAACCCCCGAAATCTTGTTTGAAAGGTCCCTCTTTCTGAGATACTAGGTCTTTATACTCAGTGATATCTGGGGTATTATCCCGGGACTTCTGCTGAATGGAAATTCTGACCTAGTCCCCGTATAATACTTTCTGCAAATGCTTTGAAATATAAGCTCGCCCTCAGCAAAATGATGAAACAATAAAATTGATAATCATTGCTGTTGAAGAAAAGATCCTCTAAAGGGGACACACCAAAAGTCGAGCCGTCATCTCTCTGCTGAACGGAAGTTCTGACCTGAGCTCTCACGGTTTCGCATCTAATCCCTTTACAGATATCATCTGTGGTATACTCACCTGTAAGACTGAATATTGGGATCTGGATACAGGAGTATATTCAAGTAGTGGGACACGTGAATAAGTTTAAGTTCTTAAGACATTAACATCGTATCTCGAAACAGTTGAACTTTGTGTATAAATTTAAGTGGACCAATATACTAACAATCTAGGTGAATTGTTTAGAACTGAAAATGAAATCAAGCTTAACGGTATTGGTGATTTGTCTCAAAAACTGATATGATCCTCTTACACAAACTCACAAAGATATTGTCTGTAAATATTTCTTTACTGCATTGCTTTACAATAAAAAATTCAAAAAGATTTTAGTGTGTTTTAGCATAAACTTTTGAAAAATTCAAAAAGATTTTCGACAACTGATGTTGGAGAACTGATTTTCAAAATTCCAAAGTGCTAGACATGATGAGCATGTAGTGAGGGGGAGTCTGTGTTTGGAAACAAATTTGTTTTGATCAAATTTTCAAGTGGTTCATCAAGATTATGGTTAAACTTGAAGAAAAGTCTGAATACCTGAGTTTGAAATGTTTAAATGTGAGAAATTTACTTTTAGGTAGAGATTGTGCAGGTGTAAAGTTAGAGACAGGCTGATTGATCCTAAGAAGCTTGTGTTTAGAGAGCCAGGTTCCGATACCTGAGGACTCTGAATTGAAGAATAGAGCTAGGTGATCTTGGGATATGAGTCAGATTACGATCCTGAAACTGATGATGCTGATGAACTTAAGGAATGCCAGCACATCGTTAGGGGGAGTCTGTTGATGCTGATTGAAATAGTGAAGCCCAGAGACGGATTGATGTGTGTAAAATGCAACATATAAATTACATCTAATGAGGCATGAAACTAACCCTTTTTAAGTACTAATGTTGGAAAAAGTGTGCTTTTGTCTTCCTTTTGTATTTTCAGGGTTAAAAGAGCTTAAACGAACAAAAGAAGCAAAAATGCAGCCAAATCCAACATAAATACAAAGAAAAGGAAGAAACGTGGCATGCCCGACTCCTCGACAACATCTCCCAAAGCAAAAACAAGAAGAAAGCTGAGCATGGGGCTGTGCCCAGCTCAACACGGGGCGTGTCCAGCTCAACACGAGGCGTGCCCAGGGAACACGGGGTCATGGTCAGCCTTGGCACAAAAGACAAACCTGTAGAAGCTTCTACTGTCCACCACGGGGCCGTGCTCAGTGGACACGGGGCCGTGGTCAACTAAAAGATTCGCAAAATCCAGGCGAATCTTGATAGTACAGATATGCTTCTGCACACGGGGTCGTGCTCAGCGGACATGGGGGCGTGGTCAGCTAACTGCAGGCGCATTTATTGCAATTACAATTAATGAAGAGAGAGACAGTTAGACACGGGGCCGTGCCCAGGCTCCTGTTCAGCCTATAAATAGGAGTGTTTGGAGCTCTTGCAACTCATCCCTTGGCACACCACCTCTCTCACACTTCATCCACCACCCACCACCATCACAACACCATCATCCACCACCATCATCCATTGTCCATCATAGAGTGTGTGAGTTGTCTCGGGATCCAAGATTGATCGTAAGAGTTCTTGACAATCAAGGCCATGTTTGCCTAAGTCTCTTACATCACTTGGTGAAGACAAGTGTTTAGTATAATACTTTTTATTTTTAATCTTTTGCACTTCTTAATTGGTTTTGTATTAATGACGTTAATAACTAGTTTCTTATGTTGTAGGTGATTCTTCCTTATCGTTTGTCCGTGGTGTCTTGGCATTATTTTACTGTCTATATAAAATAAAAGATTTTCACCATTCATATCTCCACGGTCTATATGGAGGTATGTTGGCTACCTGGTCGGGGGTTAAGGGAACGGTTTGGTAAGGGTCTTGCCCTTGTTCAGCGTTTAGAGGTCCTGCAAGGGACCTGGGTCAAATTTAGTAGGAACTCCTTCAATACCCAAAGGTATTGGATGGCGGGGGTCCAAACTCTTTAATCCCCTCATAAGTTAACTACTATTAATACTATAACCCGGCTATTTAGGACTGTATCCCTGCTGACTCAGACTACTTAGTCGAGGGTAACGTCACCTCCAAAAGAGGGGCCTACCATAATTTGCATTAATAACTTAATAATTATCTTTCAATAATCCGACCCTTTAGGATTGTATCCTTGCTGACTCAAACTACTGGGTTGAGGGTAACGTCGCCTTCAATAAAGGGGCCTACTACAATAACTAAGATAATCTCTTAAACAAGTGCAAAAGTGCGAAAATAATCAAAGGTTATACTAACACACGAGTCGGATCCAAGTGATTCATCTTGTCTATCTGTTTTTATTTTTATTTTACTTTTCAGCATTTAGTTAGTTTTATTTTCTTAGTTTAAAAAAATCTTTTTCTAACATTTTGATTTGATTAGACGTTGAGGATAAACCGGTACTAAAAGCTCTTGTGTCCTTGGACGACCTCGGCATCTTACCAACACTATACTACGTCCACGATGGGTGCACTTGCCCATATGTGTGTTTAGTGTTAGTAAATATCGTGTTTTATAAATTTAACACTTGGCTAAAGTGTAAAAAGGGCTTAAAATATATACCTAAAACATATACACACTAGCACGCATCACGGATCAAGACTGAAGCTGCAAAGACTCGACACCGTAAGACTCGTCAACATCTGAGGGGGAGTCTGTTAGTGCATGCATCTGTCGACTTCGTCTTGTATCAAGTCTTAGACTAGATAGGATAGATCAGGGCACGTTGTACAAGAAAATAGGAAGTTTAAGGTTGAATAGTAAGTGATTTCGCTTGAGTATGCTATTCCGCTTGCAATGGCCTTGGTCACTTTCAAGCGGAATCTCCATAGTCTTATTTCGCTTGAACTGATGATTGAGTATTTCAAGCGGAATCATGGTAGTATATATAGATAGTTGGAGCGAAATCATTGTAACGGTTTCTGAATTCCATACCGAGGTGCTGCCGGTGTGAGGTTTGATTGTAATCAGTGTTATATCAATCAAATCTGTGTTTAAAGTGAAGATCAAGCTGTGTCTAAGTCTGTTTCTTGCTTTCCGCACCTAAAACATATCAAAACTCCTCTGAACGACTCGTTTGGGTCTGAAAACGATCCTACAAATATTATGTTCATTGTCTAGTTTTGATTATCCCTGCATGGTTAATATATAGTTCGTATCGTCTAGCTAACATACGAGTCTGAAAATTGACGCTATAATTTAATATACAAAACCTGGGCAGTATTACTATTGTCGGAGTAATGACTCGATGGAAGGCCCATGGATTTTATCAAAGGAGTAAAATGGACTTTCTAAAATTACATGGATGTTTTCAAATAAACACCTAATCAGAAAGTTTTCCTTGGAATAAAATTTGTTAGTAAACGAATAAGTGAACTCACCTTCCTTTGTGTTGACACTTGATTTTAACGTGTTCTACAGGTACTTGAGCTCGGCTTCGGGAATTATGGCGTATCTTGTGGTTGTTGAAGCATATGTTGTCACTTACTATGTTGGACTAATTTTAAAACTTTCTGGGACAAATGTAATAAGATCCATAAGGATCAAATACACTTTAACTATGTCATGGTTGTGTCGTGTCTTAAAACGTAATGTTTGAATAACTTACATTTAAATTATACTAAAATGTCCAACAATTAAATGCATCAAACATCAAGATAGAAATGGGCACCAACTTCCGTCTCCACTATGTTTAATATTCCGCTGCGATGTTTTTGGGGTGTGACACTAGGCGTAACGAGTATAGCGAGTAGTAACAACGCACGAATGTGCGGGTTGTTACAGTGTGCCTTCGTACGAAGCTGGCTTCATACAGAACAGTCCAGTTCACAAACGTGGATGTTTGTGTTTTTGCTTGCATCGGATGCATTTTCGGGTCCAATTCAAGTTGGTTTCGACACTACCTCGTTCCACTATACAGTGAACGAAATACATGCCGTTTAGGTCCTTTTTTAGTGTGAAAATCAAGTTTAATAGGGTTTTAAAGGGCTTTCACCTAGATCTAGCACTCGGTGAGTGTGAAATCAACTGATTTCTAACTTGGGAAGCCGTAGCTAGGCCCAATACACTCGGTTAAGTGTAGATCCATAGTGAAATGAGAAGTTTTGATGAAAAAGATAAATATTTTGTAAAAAGAATGAAGGTTTTCTATGAAAAAGATGAAGTTCTTTGTAGAAAGATGAAGTTTGGTTGAAGAATAGAAGAGTTTTGATGAAATCGAAGTCTGCTCATTTCTTACCAATGAAGGAAACTTTCAGTATGGAACAGTTAGCCAAGTTATATGTAAATGAAATAGTCTCATTGCATGGAATTCATTTATCTATTGTGTCTGATAGAGATAGCCGTTTTACTTCTCATTTTTGGGCTAGTTTCCAAAAAGCAATGAGAACCAAGTTAAATCTAAGCACAGCCTATCATCCTCAAATGGATGGAAAAAGAGAAAGAACCATTCAGACAATGTAAGATATGCTTAGAGCTTGTGTAATTGATTTCAGAGGAAATTGGGACGATCATTTACCATGAATAGAATTTTCCTATAATAACAGCTATCATACCAGTATCAACGCAGCACCATTCGAAGCACTTTACGGACGAAAGTGCCGAATGCCAGCCTGTTGGGCAAAAATTGGGGAAAGGTAACTATCTGGACCAGAGATAGTACAAGAAACAATGGACAAGATTATTCAAGTCAAGGAAAGATTAAACGCAGCACGCGATCGTCAAAAGAGTTATGCTGATAACAGCCGAAAGCCATTGGAATTTCAAGTAGGAGATAAGGTATTATTGAAAGTTTCTCCATGGAAGGGAGTAGTCAGATTCATCAAAAGGGGAAAGCTAAGCCCCAAGTATGTTGGACCTTTTAAGATTATTAAAAGAATTGGACCAGTAGCTTATCAGCTACAACTGCCAGAGGAAATGGCATGAATACATGATGTGTTTCATGTATGTAATCTCAAGAAGTGCTTAGCATATGAATCATTAGTAGTACCTCTTAAAGACATAGAGGTAAATGAGAAACCTAAGTTTGTAGAGAGACCCCTACAAATTGAAGACAGAAAGATCAAGAATCTCAAACACAAGAGATTAGTTCTAGTCGAAGTAAAATGGGATTCCAAGAGAGGACCAGAGTACACTTGGGAGCTCGAATCAGAGATGCAAAGGAAATATCCACACCTGTTCCAGTAGACCTCGAGGAAGAGTTCTAAAACAAGGTGGCGAGGATATAACAACTCTCATAAAACTCTTAAAACACCCCTATATGTCCTAAAATACACCCGTATACGAAAAACGGCCCCGAAATACCTTTATTGTACAAAAATTAAATAAAAACAATATTTTAACTCTCTCGCGGGGCGCGACACAGACAGAGAGGTCTGTCACGGGCCGCGAAGGCCTTGTCTTCATCTCTCGCAGGGCGCGACAAACCCCGAATCAGCCCTATAAATTGAGAAGTTCGATGTTCAGTTTTCCTCGTTCAAAATTTCTCAAATCTCTAAATTCTCTGAATAGCTAAAGTAATTCCTGGGTACAATACCCACTAATTAGCGAAGATCTGCCTCGTTGTAAGTATTATAACCCCCGGTTACATATTAGTTACTCTGCCCGATTGATCTAGAGCTTCGTAACGCATGTCTAGGCTCTGCCCGACTCAGTCGTTGGAGTTCTGTCTCGGGGGGAGAGTATAGCTAATGTAAATTGGGTTATTATACTAACGTGTGTGCATTGTTTAAATTAAATAGATTATAACCAGGAAGTCACAAGGAAATACCTAAAGTAGCAATGTGAGTAATTCCTCTTTTTGTAAACTGTTGTTTTAAATTATATTTAACAGTGATTGAGTATTTGTGATTCTACAATTAGTTTCAGTATGTTGGGGTTTTGTATACATAACTTGTTACTACACTGTGAGTAGTAACATTTTCACAAGTCAGGATTGACAGTACCGTGGGTGGTAATTAAAGTAGATGTAAAAAAATGTAATTCCGGGTTGCCCTCAATGCTGTAAAATGATAAAACTTGTTTTGATTAAACTGGGATTCACTCGCCAGTATTTCTTGCTGATAAAAAGTTTTTAAACACGTTTCAGGTAACCAAATGTGAAAGCCAATTATAAGCCAGCTGGAGAGCACTGAAGGCTTGGAAAAGTGGCTATAAAAGTTACCTAAATAAAGAAGAAGTTTTATTTCAATAAATTAGGGTTTATCCCTAATAACATGTTTGTAATGAAAACTTGGGTTTTTCCTATATATTTATTAATTATAAAAGTGTGGTGTTTTACTCTGATAAACTATTTCCTAACTACGGTCCAGATGAAATTTCCGCTGCCAAATTAATAAACACCGATACCACCAAATCTGTGTGCAGCGGCCGCCCGCCTTCCGGGGCAGGGGTCGGGGTTGCGACAGTCCTACCCAACCAAAGTAACTTATACTTAATCTTACGAGGAAGATGCATTGTGCAAGTCTGCGAGGAAGTATGGGATTGTGAGCAAGCATGAGAATGTGAATGAAATGGTGGTGGGAAAGTGTCACATGCCAAATATTCGTTCGAAGGTGTTGGTGCATATGTCTGTTGACTTCGTCTTGTATCGAGTCTTGTATTTAGAATGATAGATCAAGTCACGTAGTACGAGATAATTGAGAATAAGGTTAAAACAAGCCAATTCGCACGAACTGGAATGTCCAGTTCGTGTGAAGTGCCATTTCGTACGAATTGGGAATGTCCATTCCATGCGAAATGGACTGCCTATATATAGGTGTCTTGATCATTTCATTTGTAACTTTGGATTCAAGTAGCGAAGCTCTGCCGAAGTGTCTCCAAGCCTGTAAATCGTTCTGAAATCAATACAAGAGACATTATTAGTGATTCTAAGTGTATATCAAGCTGATTCAACATCAATACGTCTGTTTCCGCCTCTTGTATTGATCAAAAACTCTTCTGAACGACTCGTATAGGTCATACAACGATCCTACAAGTGGTATCAGAGCTCAGGAGGAAGAGTTCTTTCCATTTCAGCTTGATTTCATAAAAAATTCTGATTTATACTCCTTCTTTTACAAGTTTTCATGAAATTAATGGAGTTTTTACGGTAAAAATGGACTGATTTTCACACATAATACGCGAAACACTGTTTTAACAAATCCTTGAAAGAATCAGACCTTAATTCAACTTAAAACCTGTTCAATTTGTCAGAAAACCGTCCGATTGTGTGACATCATCATCAATTCGCACGAGTTGGACAAGTCCAGCTCGCACGAATTGGATCCAATTCTCACGATTTGACCTCAGTTCGCTTGAAATCATTTCCAATTCGCACGAATTGGACATTGTTGTATCAATTCGCTTGAAATCACTTCCAATTCGCACGAAGTGGGCCCCATTTTGCACAAATTGCACCCAGGTCACACCAAGGAGTTACCCTTTCGCACGAATTGCACCCAATTCACATCAAGTTATCCAGATCGCACCAAATTGTCCCAGGTCGCTTGAGATTAGGTCCAGTTGAGATATAAATATCAGTTCGCACGGATTGGGTATTTTTTTATCTAGTTCGTTTGGAAATTGCCAGTTCGCATCAAATCAGTTCGTTTGAAACACCAGATTGTTTGAACTTTGTGAACTTGTGAAATTTTTTGCCGAATCATGGAAAACGAGTTTTACAACGCGTTTGCTACCGCTCCGGGTACTCCAGTTACTGTTACTCAGAGTGTGAACATGGAAAATGAAACGGGAACGTTGCAGAAACCTCCGAAACTGATGTGCATTGAAGAGTATTACAGTTGGCAAGAGCGTTTTAAAAACTGGGTTCAAGCAAATCATCTTAGATCTTGGGAATGTATTGAGAAAAAGTACGTTCGTCCTCGAAATAACATGGGAGTGGTAAAGACTATTTCTGAATTTACAGACAAAGAGAGAGACATGTACAAAGTAGAAAAAATGATGATCAGTTTACTTCAACAAGCTGTGAAAGAAGATATTTTCATATTACTTCAACATGATGATAGTGCATATTCGATTTGGATAGCACTTCGTACAAAATTCGAAGGAAGTACGGAAATGATCAAGAGTAAGAAGTCTCTATTAAAGAAAGAATTTGATTTGTTCTCAAGTTTGCCGGGTGAAACTACAAAGGTTCTTATTGAAAGATACTGTCATTTAGTGCGTTCAATGACTCGATTGGATATCAAAAAGGATCGTGTGGAATGGGTTGAAAAATTAGCCGATGCTTTACCTCAAAAAGAATGGGGTACATATCTTATGATCTTGAAGAATACTGGAGAGTATGATGGTTTGACAATTGCTCAGTTCATTGAAAAACTTGAAGGACAAGATCTTGAACAACAGAAGATTGCTAGAATGAACAATCCAAGTGGTCAACAAGACATCAAGATGTATTACAAAGTGAATGTTCAGAATGTTGAAGCAAGTATGAAGATCCAAACCGCTTTCAGCGCAAAGAACTCATCAGGATTACTGAATCAAAGCTCAAACAACAACAGTGGATTTTCTTCATATCCAAGTGTTAATCCGAATGTTTCAACTTCAAATCATCAGTTCCAAAGCTCAAAAAATGGTAATGGTCATGTGCTACAATGCAACATCGCGTTGCATCTTCAGAACGGTCAAAATTTCTCTGAAGAAGTCGCTAAAGGTCATATGGCATTACTAGCTACCGTGTTAGAATCTTATGAGGGTTTGGTTGCGGGAAGAATCGAAAATCCTATGCTAACAAAAGAGGATTACGATCAAATTGATGCTGGAGAATTGGAGCTAATGGATATTAAGTGGTGTTTAGCGAGCGTGTTGAGAAGAGCTGAGAAATTTAAGCAGATTACAGGAAGAGATGACTTTCGTGATGCTAATGTTTCTACTTTAGGTTTTGATAAGTCTAAAGTTACTTGTTTTCGATGAAGGTAAAAAGGACATTTCAAGAGGGAATGTACCAACCGTGAAGCAGGAGGAGCTCAGAATCCTTTCGGGAACAATGATTATCATCGAAAAGCGATTTATCATCAGGTAGCTCAACAACCGTCATCATCCAGTGCTAATTCGCTTGAAGATGGAAAGAAGAAAGCTTTTATAGTAAATCAAGATGATGAAATACTACCAAAGGGATTTAGCTAGGACAAATACATTCCGGCTGATACTGATTCAAAGTTTAGATCATTTATTGCACAGATCGTTCAAGAGCCAGAGTTGATGAAAGAATGGATGGATGTTTTTGCAAATGATGAGAAAAATCAAGATGGAGAGTCTGTTTCTTTATAAGATAGTTTAGAAAAGACACAAGTGTTTGATCAATCAACTGATAGTAACGATGATGAGGAAGAAATTAATCAAATTAACATTGGCAAAACTCATTTATCTTCTGAAAGTTTCAAATTTTATTTTGCAGATAAATTGGAGAAACTAAAGGAGAAACGAGCAGCAAGAGAAAGGAAAGAGATAAACTGTGAAAATGTTGCTGAGAATGAGATGAATGAACAAAGTAAAGAGGTCAAAGTTGTTGAAAAGATTGTAGAAGTTACTAAACCTTGTCTGAAATGTTTGGAACCATGCAAACATTGTTAAGAAAAAGACAAGAAGTATAGTGAGCTCAATGAAATGAAAGAAAAACTATTGTTCGATGTTAAGTACGTGAAAGAGTTGTATGATGTGCTGAAGAGAACGGTGAATAGTTTGGAAAAGACAAACTCTGAAAGGGAAGATGCTTTGAATATGATGAATGCAACAATGATGACTAAACAGAAGACCATCAATCACTACATTGAAGAGTATGCAGAGTTGAAGAAGGAATTGGAGACTGAAAAGATTGAAAATGAAAGAATCAGACGATTGTTGCTTAGTTACTCAAGTTCTGATTATTTGATTGATAGAATTTATCCTACTATTGCAGGTTTTGAAGCTTTTCAAGATAAGAAGATGAAAGAGAAGGATACTGGTAAGAAACAAAGTGTCAGTTATAACAAGTGTCCGCCTCCGATCTGGGAAGGTTATTCTCCCAGAAAACCAAATGAGGAACAACTCAAAAAGGCAGTCAATATAAAGTTAAAGTCTGAAACCACTAATGAGTTACCAGAAAACATTGATGTCACATTCACATCGTCTGACACTGATCATGAGTCTGAGGTAATAAAGAAAGTGGTTGATCAGGTATTGGATAAGGATGAGGAGTCAGAGTCAAAGTCTGAGTCAGAAACTTCGAGTTCGTCGGTCAACAGTTCAAAATCATGGGTCAAAAGGGTGTACAATAAAGAATTTTTGTTATCAAAAAATAATTTGAATGATGAAACATTCAAAGTAGCATATACTTTGAATGATTCAGACAAATTATATTCTGATGAGGAATTTCCAATAAGAAGTGTTCAAATTGAAAGAATTAAAAAGGTTTTCAAATTAACAGAAATTAATATTTCTGAAATAAAAAATGTTAATCTTACTGAAAAACCTAAAAAATACACTTGAAGAGTTCAACAAAGATTGAACAAGAAAAAGGGTTACAGTTCTGGTTCTGGTTTTCAAAAGAAACAAAATCATAACAGTAATTTTAAAAAGAAAGGTTTAGGCTTTATTCCACCCGAAAATTATAAAAATGAGAAAATTTCTAAAACAAAAACAATATTTGTTTCAGGGTCAAGTTCTGAAGAAGAAAAGATCTCATTCTGGAAACAATCGAATAAAGAGTTCTTTACAGAAAAGCAAAAGTTTGAAAAGAATGGAGCTAATCAGAAAAAGGGAGATAAGAACCTGCTACCGATGTCAAGAAGTTGGTCACATTGCCTGGAATTGTCCAAAGGCAACCAACACAAAACAGGAAGTTGTTTCTAAACTCAAAGAAACAGTTGTTGATAAAACTGAACCACCAACTGAAAAATTCAAAGTGTTTAAAAATTCAACATATGAAGTTGGTGAGTGCTCGAAAAGGCTTTACAACAGAAGAGTAAATCTTAACAACCAAACATGGGTTGTTAAGAAGTCAGATGTGAAAACTGGCGATGAATCTGACTCGTCAAAGTCAGAGGAGCCACAAGTTGAGGTAAAAAGAGAAAATTCAGTACCGCCAATGGATGATGTCATCCACCATTGCGGGCTGAAAATTTAAAATCAAAGGTTGGGAAAGTGGAAATTTCGAATCAATTCTATTCTGAAAAGAAAGAATTTGATGTTGAAATGGCTTTCAATGGCAAAGTGAAACATATTTTTGGAAAAATGATCGATGGGAAGGAAAAAGGGGTAAAAGAATTTTATGAAGGAAAAAGGGGTAAAAGAATTTTATGAAGCAAAAAGGAATGTTCAAACCCCGAGTGAAACTGAAAAGGTCACCCCCAAAGCTAGTCAGGCTTGGGTGTCTGTATTCCATACTTAAAAATCCCGACTTGCCGGAACTCCCAGGTTGGTAATTGGGGAGTAGGAATCGGCATCTTTCTCAAAATTCAAAATTGTCATATTTCATCTTACAAGTGGTATTATTTTTGAAAAATGTCAAATGATAATTTTTGCAAGTGGTTAAAGATAGGAAAAGTGAACCTACAAGTGGTTGAAAAATGGGTTTTCACCTACAAGTGGTTAATCAAGGTCATTAAGTTGAACTTGATTTAACTTTCATACTAGGGGTTAAAAAAGAAAAACAATGTGATGAATTAATCCCCGATCGTACAAGTGATTTCAACAAAACTAATTTTCCGGAAAAACCATTTTGATTAAAACAAATTTAAGTGTTTTGAAATTATAATGGGAAAATAGTTTGTTGTCAGGGGGAGTTCTGATTGTTTATGCCAAGTGAATGGAGAATTGAAGCATTTCACATCGGTTTGTCAAATTTTCTTTAAATGGTTTTGAATTTTAGGGGGAGTAAGAAATTTCAGAAAATCCAAAAACATTAGAAAATTTGAAAAAGCCAAAAACATGATAAAATTCAAAATGAGTTTTGTTGTGGAAAAGAGGAAATGATAGTACATCAGTGGACTATCACAACACGCTAAAGAATTGGAAAGTTAAAAATGTGATAAACGATCTCACTGACGATATGCCATTAGGTTTTTAGACATTCAGTAGATTGTTTTCGAGATAAAAATCTAAATATCATAACTTACTTATCTCGTGGGGAACATCTCTCGGATATATAGGTAACCCCTGAAATCTTGTTTGAAGGGCTTTCTATTTCTGACATACTAGGTCTTTGTGCGTGATGATATCTGGGGTATTATACTAGGACTTCTGATTTTGCGGGAGCAATAGCCTAGTCCTCGTATAATACTCTGCACTGCTTTAATCTTAAAGCCCACCCTCAGCATAAAAATGATGAAACATTGAAAAATGCTAATCATATGCTGCTGAAGAAAAGATCCCCAAACGGGACACACGGAAAGATGTGCCATCATCTCTATGATTGAACGGAAGTTCTAACCTGAGCTCTCATTGTCTCGCATTACCCGTTTACAGATATCATTAGTGTACATTCACCTGTAAGACTGAATATAGAAGTCTGGATACGAGAGTATATTCTGAGGTGAGACACGCGAATAAGTTTAAGTCTATTAAAACACTAATCTCGTATCTCGAAACAGTTGAACTTTGTGTGAAAATTTAAGTGGATCAGTATTCTGACAATCTAAGTGAATCGTTTAGAACTTAAAATGTTTAAAGCTTAACGGTGTTGGTGATTTGTCTCATAAACTGATATGATCCTCTTACACAAATACACAAAAATATTGTCTGTAAATATTTCTTTACTGTTTTCATTAAAAACAAAAACCTATGAAGAGTTTAAGTGTGTTTTAGCATAAAATTTTGAAAAACCAAAAAGATTTTATTTCAACTTATTTTCGGCAACTGATGTTGAAAAGCTGATGTTTAAAATTCCGAGTGCTAAACATGATGAACAACAGAGGGTTGGGAGAGTTGTTTTGAAATGAAAATTGTTATAAATAAATTTACCCAAAAGTAAATTGTTGATAATTGAACTATATCTACAAGTGGTTGATAAATTTGTCAAATTTTTAAATTTGTGAAATTTATTTTGAGATAGAGTTTATTCAGATAATGAATTCCAAACTGCGATCCCAGCTTATCGAAAGGGAGAGTCTGAGGACATAAGAGCCAAATACAGATTTTGGATCAACATTCAAGGGGAGTTTGAAGATTGAAGCTTGAAGATTGTAAGATCAACATTCAAGGGGGAGTATAGATGCTGATAAAGAGAAGAGTAAAAGATTGAGGATGCTTTCAATGTCAGATACTTTGAAAGAGCATGAAGACTGAAGACTTGTCATTTTGAAGACTCGACACCGAAGACTTCGTCAACATCCAAGGGGGAGTCTGTTGGTGCATATGTCTGTTGACTTCGTCTTGTATCGAGTCTTGTATTTAGAATGATAGATCAAGTCACGTAGTACGAGATAATTGAGAATAAGGTCAAAACAAGCCAATTCGCATGAACTGGAATGTCCAGTTCGTGTGAAGTGCCATTTCGTATGAATTGGGAATGTCCATTCCATGCGAAATAGACTGCCTATATATAGGTGTCTTGATCATTTCATTTGTAACTTTGGATTCCGATAGCGAAGCTCTGCCGAAGTGTCTCCAAGCCTGTAAATTGTTCCGAAATCAATACAAGAGACATTATTAGTGATTCTAAGTGTATATCATGCTGATTCAACATCAATACGTGTGTTTCCGCCTCTCGTATTGATCAAAAACATGAGAGTAAGCAAATGTATACGTGGTTAGCGATAGGAATGAGAGAATTCGTGTGAGGAAAATAGGTATTTATACCCATACCCTATGTGACATCCGCGAAGTCTACATGGAGTAGACTCTTTCTCGGGGCTTGCCATTGACTCACATGCCCTGGTTATAGATAGTGTTATACGCACCACATTCTATGGTTTGCCATGTGTTCATGATACAAACTATCAACACCTAGGCACCACATGCATGTCGTTGTTATGGCTGTACATTCTTGAGCTGGTACTTGGAAGAAGAGTTTGGTTCACTTGAATCATGATGTGTGTAAAGACTGTCTGAAGTTAGAGCTTAAGAAGAGTTAGGACATTTGAATTGGGAGCTTCAAAGAAAAGACAAATTGTCCGAAGCCTAAAGTCACGAAGCCATCTTCCAAGACCCTGTGCAACACCCTCGATTACCTGAAGGCCAACCATTCAACCTCGCTTATGAATATGGTCACTATTTTCGTCATGCATTAGACTTATCAAGGGAGCGATCACAACTTCCAACTAGTGATGTGTTCAACGTGTAAAATCATCTAGGCATGTATACTTTAGAAATCGTTGAGGTCGTCCCCAGTGAAAACCCAGATCTGTTGGTAAACCAAAGTGTTCAAGCACAATTGAGTTGATCCAATTTGCAAACCATTTGGCTCATCACATGCTCCCACCACCAAAACATGGGACGTCATTTTGCATGTGTTGTGCATCCGAGACAACACCTTGTAAATATTGGTTCAGTTTGGTTAAGAAGGACACACATGTACAGCGTGCAAGGACCATCCAACATCTGGATTGGCCTAGCCAGTAAACTCAAGTGTTCAAGCATAATTGAGTTGATCCAATTTTCAAAACATTTGGCCTGTCATGATATGTGTAAGGCATTGTCCGAAGTCTGAGTCTAGAAAGAGATAAGATATTAAGAGTCGGAGCTTCGGAGAAAGACAAATTATATGGAGCACGAACTTCGGAGAAGGGTGTGTTGAGTTTGGTTTCTAGGTGTCTAGCCATAGTCTTGAGCCTGAGCTCTTAAGATGAATGGTTTTAATTCGAATCCTTAAATATGTAATTGAAGTATTACCTCTTGAGAATCAATTATTGTGAGTTGGCTCAAGCCTAAAACATAGCTATGGTTGTCTTGCTTATTTTTTCAACTCAAAAGGATGAAATATGAAACAAAAAGGGATGTATGCCTCTTTAAGGACAATTGTGGGCCTACATTTCGCCTCTACCACTGAAACAAGTCGTGATAAGTCATGTTAAACACAATGTCATGATGAACGATTTTACTTTGATGCTCTATGATTTTGATCTACTAAACTTTATTTCCTTAAAAAATTACACTTTGTGATAATAAGAGAAACATATAGTGTAATGTCTAATTTGACTTGTGTTTGAACCAAATGATGTCATTAAACGCTTATATTAACTCAAAAAATGTTAAAAGACTAAGTTTAATCATAGCTTCAAAGTAAACAAAAATTACGCATACATTTTAAATACTAAAACTCATAATAACTATGAATACATGAAATCAGTGGCGGATCTAGGGGTGTTTTGGGGGTTCCCAAGAACCCCTTCGGTTTGGCAAAAAATAGAAAAAATTAGTAGAAACCCTGTATGGTTTGAAAAAAAAAATAGTGAGAATCTATCAAAAGGAACTTGGTGAAAAAATTCTTGAATCCATCACTGCATGAAACAATTTTTATGATATAAACGAATATGATTTTTTGTAATAAATTTTGTGGTAATTTCTTAATAGTATTCTAGTAGTATGGATATAAACATTTTAAAATTACCTATTACCTACTACTACAAAACACAATGAGGGGAATAGTGCCAGGTAGCTGCCTGGCACCCCCTCATTGGTTTTTCCTTTTTTATTTACTTTCTAAACCTTCAGCTTCGGTAATATATGTGTTTAGCCTCTTTGATTTTAAAAAAAGATTCTTTTATTACCTACTACTACAAAACACAATGAGGGGAATAGTGCCAGGTAGCTGCCTGACACCCCCTCATTGGTTTTTCCTTTTTTATTCACTTTCTAAACTTTCAGCTTCGGTAATATATGTGTTTAGCCTCTTTGATTTTAAAAAAAGATTCTTTTATTGAAAACACAATGAGGGGAATAGTGCCAGGCAGCTGCCTGGCACCCCCTCATTGGTTTTTCTTTTTTTATTTACTTTTTAAACCTTCAGCTTCGGTAATATACGTGTTTAGCCCCTTTGATTTTAAAAAAAGTTTCTTTTATTGGTTAGCTTTGTTTGTATACATGTTTATTCCCTCTACTTTAACTTTAGTAGTGTACATATTTAGTCCCTGTACTTTTATAATTTTTAGTATTGTATGCATGTTTATTCCCTCTACTTTAACTTTAGTAGTGTATATGTTTAGTCCCTCTACTTTTATAATTTTTAGTAGTTGATCGTCACTTTTTGTAGTCTTCTTTTAAACCTTCAACTTCGCTAATATAGGTGTTTAGCCCCTGTGTTTTTTGAAAAAAAAAACTTTTTGTTGGTTAACTTTTTTTATATGCGTGCTTAAACTACATGGAGGGGAATAGTGACAGGCAACTGCCTGACACTTCTCCCTTGGTCCAGTCAAATTAAGATTTTGCCACATTTAAATTTATAGTTTTACCATTGGTTTTTTTTCTCCTAACCAAACTACGATTTTGCCACAAATGTAAAATTGCGGTCATGCCATCGTTTTTTTTTTGACAAAACTATAATAGTGTTTTGTTTGACTAGGTTTAATTTTTATTTGTGTCAAGCGGCTGTCTGTCTGGCACACGCTCATTTTTCTCGAAAAATTACAATTTTACTCACAATTTAAAATTATACTATTTCCATCGTTTTAGTTTTTTTAGCAAAAGTATTGTAGTGTTTTTTTAATTTGTTGACTCGATGTAAAAAAATTTTAAGATCGTTTATGAGTAGGATGTACAAGTAAACAAAAAATAGACATACATATTATAAGAGAGAATATTCGATTTAGTGCCCCGCAACGCGGACGGGGCAAAAACTAGTTCGTCTACAAAATCCAAGTAGATGAAATAAAAAGTGGGTATGCGACTGGCCCACAACTAACAATACATGAATTTATTAGCCTTTTTCTTTTCTTCAATGCAAAATCACCACCGTCGGCAACTGTTTCAATACGTTGTCGTATCCTCCGCTATCTTTTACACTCAAAGATCTGCACCATAAATAGTCCTACCAATCAACCCCCATTAACCCACCATCACACTCTCTTGTTACATTTCCCTAAAAATGGCTGTTGTCTCCACCATTGTCTTCATCATCTTCTCAATGTTCGCGGTCACGTTCGCCAGAATCCCCGGCAACTTCGCCGGTGGCCCATGGGAAGGTGCCCATGCAACCTTCTACGGCGGAAGCGATGCCTCCGGTACAATGGGTACGTACGTCACAACTTCATGTGCATTTTGTTTTTATAATTGTGTTACATTACAACTAGTTGATACAAAAACCTTTATGTTCTCATAACGTTTATGATTTTTTGTGGGATTAATTTAATTTTGTATTATAGGTGGGGCTTGTGGGTATGGAAACCTGTACAGCCAAGGCTACGGAGTGAACACTGCGGCGCTAAGCACCGCATTGTTCAACAACGGGCTTAGCTGCGGAGCATGCTTTGAAATAAAGTGCGCGGACGACCCGCGATGGTGTCACCCGGGTAGCCCGTCTATTATTATCACCGCCACCAACTTCTGCCCGCCAAATTACGCGCTCCCTAGCGACAATGGCGGGTGGTGCAACCCGCCTCGCACGCATTTTGACCTTGCCATGCCTATGTTTCTTAAGATTGCTGAGTACCGAGCCGGCATTGTTCCGGTCTCATACCGCAGGTATGCTCCTTTTTGGGGAAATTGATTGAAATTTTGTTATGTACAAGTTATGTTTTAATTAGAACATTATTTTAACTTCGTACGATTATTACTGAAATACCTGGGAATACTTTCTGTTTGTCTCTAAAATTGTCGGAACGAGTCACGTTTCATTTGAGCTCGAGTTCAGCTTGTTTAACTTCTAGGAGTATGAATTCTGTTTGTTTTAAGCTTTGTTTCTAAAGTCAATAAGTATTTTTTCAAACTCGAGTTTGACTCGTTTATTATGTATTTATTTTTTGGTTAATGCATTTGTAATTATTTTTATATATAGATTTATAATTACATTGTTATATAATATATTATTTACTTATTTTATCATAAATATATACATATTTATTATTACTATAGTGTTATGATCAAATACAAACAATTTTTAGCGTGTGAAACTGTGAATGATATAAATAATTAGAGTAATTATGTTTGAATTAAAGTAATTTTTGTCACGCTACAAATTTGAATTAGCGTAATAACAGTTACATAAGTTTATTTTTTAGTAGCGCAATAATAAATAACATGTTGGTTTCGCTTAGCGAGCTTAATTAAACTTCTATAAGTGAAGTTTTGACTCGTTTATTAAAAATGTTATTTTTAAATTCAAATTATTCTAAATTTTCTAAAATTTGCTCGATTCGGAAGTTTTGCTTAGCTAATTTTAATCGGTTCACAACCTGACTCGTTTACACTTTTCGATGAATTTTTCTATATTTGGAAAAAGGAGTCAAATGACATTATTAGATCATGTGTAGTGGGGCATTATGGGGCATTATAGGGCAAAAAAACGCCCCCTTCACCATTACATAGGGCATTATAGGGCATTATAGGGGAAAAAATGGTTTGGCGTTTAAATGAAAACGCCTAATATCAATTGTGGAAGGTTTGAATGGGTTTGACTAGCCAATGAGAAAATACTATGTTTTTTTTTTTTTTTTTGTTTAATGATTGGTAGGGGCATTATAGGGCATTATGCCCACTACACCACTTTTGCTATAATGCCCAAGTGTGACTGGGATGGCACATGTCAGATAATGCCCCATAATAGGGGCATTATAAATTGTTACCACTACACATGGTCTTACAACTGTAACAAGCTAGGCCCTTCATTTCACAACTTGCTGTCTTGATCCCTATATTTTTATGGCCATACATAAATAAAAATAAAAGAGTTAACTGTCATTTTCGTCCCTGTGGTTTGGTCACTTTGGCCATTTCAGTCCATTTTTCAAAAATGCGCCATTTTCCTCCCCGACGTTCTGGAAAGGTATCATTTCAGTCCAAAAATCATAACCCAGTTAAGTCGGTTTGTAAATAAGGACTGATTGTGTAAATTTGTAATATAAAGGACCATTTAAGTAAATATTAAACACCACCACCACTAGCCCTGCCACCACCACCACTCCGCTGCCACCACCACCACCACCACCGCCACCACCGCCACCACAGCCCTGCCACCACCACCACTCCGTTGCCACCACCACCACCGCCACCGCCACCACAGCCCTGCCACCACCACCACTCCGCTGCCACCACCACCACTGCCATCACCACCACCACACACTCTCTCTCTCTATGCTCTGCAATCACCACCACCATCACCTTTACCTCTCTACTCCGGTGACCGGAGTAAATCCGACCATCTTTCCGACACCCCACACCCCCACGTGTTAATCTTCTGTTTCTGTCGATCTGGGTCGAATTGAACGGATATCTGAAGTTCCTTAGATCCCACAAACATTTTACACCCCTCACAATGCTCAAACACATCGATTTTAGCCGGAACCGAACCTGCAACTTCGCCGGAATCTTCACAGTGGCCGGAATCAGTCAACACGTCGTTCCAGCCGTTAACGGTTCGTTTTTCTTGTTCCGGTTCATTCGTTTATACTTGTACAATGTTTGCACCAGGTTAATTGGAATATAACCTGATTTTGGTCGTTAATTTGAGCCGTTGACTTTCCTGTTTGACCTTCTGTTGACCGCTTTGGGGGAGATGACACTGTTGACATCTGTGAGAGTGGTGGTGGCAGGGCTGTTGTGGTGCGGTGATGAACGATGAACGAGAATGTGCGGTGGCGGCGACAAACATCACGTTTGCTTCAAATAGAAGCCTCCGGATATTACCCCGCCGAGATACGCTCTGTTTCAAGCTTTGTTCGATCCACTCAGACGACGACAAATTCATCATCATCATCATCGCCTCTATTAATATTTGAAGGAAACAACAGTAACAGCAGCAACAACATTATCAGCAACAACATTATCATCAACAAAATTGGTGGTGGCGGTGGCAGCGGAGTGGTGGTGGTGGCGGTGGTGGTGGCAGTGGTGGTGGTGGTGGTGGCAGCGGAGTGGTGGTGGTGGCGGCGGTGGTGGTGGTGGTGGCAGCGGAGTGGTGGTGATGGCAGGGCTAGTGGTGGTGGTGTTACAAATTTACACAATCAGTCCTTTATGTTACAAATTTACACAACCAGTCCTTATTTACTAACCGACTTAACTGGGATATTATTTTTGGACTGAAATGGCACCTTTCCAGAACGTCGGGGAGGAAAATGGCGCATTTTTAAAAAATGGACTGAAATGGCCAAAGTGACCAAACCACAGGGACGAAAATGGCAGTTAACTCAAAATAAAAATATGTGGTTTAAATCTAACGGATGATATTCTGCCAAAAGTACAACAAGAGATGCATAGGGTACAAGTTAGAGATGCACATTAAAAGTAAGACGGGTATACAGCTGGATTTTGAACCATTTTTAAGGGTGTATTTATTTCACATGGGTAAAGTTATAATGTTTTAAAAGATTGGTGTTATTAAATGAAAGTAGAAAGTTCAATGTGTACGGCGTCGTTTGGTAGACTCCATGTGGGATGCTAGCCATGTGATCTTTGATTCTTTGTTAGGTCTTAGGTCCCATCATATTTACCGTAGATATATACAAGCGCGTGATTATGAAAATATGTTCACCGTTGGATTGTATTTGATTGATGAAATCACAGCCGTTGGTTTCACCTGTCTGGTAGGGACCATGGTCAACTGTTTTGAATTCCACAAAGTAATGTTTTTTTTTTTACTTTTCTTATATTTGGTTAGAGTAAATTGTTAAAATCGTTCTTAAGGTCTAGCCCGTCCTGAGGTCACATATTTGTTAGTTTCATTTAAAATTATTTTCTTTTAGCCAAAAAACCTTTCATCTTTGGCATTTTTTACCATTTTAATCTAAACCACAGTTCTCATTGAGTAAATTAATTAAATAAAAGAAATTAAAAAGAGTTTGAGTAAATTGCCAAAATCATCCTTGAGGTTTTATATTTCCCAGATAGTAGTTTGGATGAAAATGACAAAAAATAACAAAGGTGAATGGCTGTTTGACTAAAAAAATTCATTTTGGATGAAACTGACAAACAGACCTAAATCTTAGGGACGATTTTAGCAATTTTAAGTAATGTTTTTTTTTTTTTTACATTTCTTATATTTGTTATTTTATAATAACTTTTCTAATAATAATTAACATAATTGTTTTGATGCAGGGTACCATGTAGGAAATCCGGCGGGATTAGGTTTACGATCAACGGTTTCCGTTACTTCAACTTAATGTTGATCAGTAACGTTGCTGGTGCAGGCGATATCCAAAAGGTGTGGATCAAAGGCACGAAAACCAATTGGATGAGCATGAGTCGTAACTGGGGACAAAACTGGCAATCTAACGCAGTTCTCATTGGTCAGGCACTCTCTTTCAGAGTCACCACTAGTGATCGACGCACGTCCACCTCGTGGAACATAGCGCCGGCTCATTGGCAATTTGGCCAGACCTTCACTGGGAAGAATTTCCGAGTCTAAGGAGAAACCAAATTTCTTATTTTACCCTTTTAGGAAAATTGTGTTAGTTTTGTTGTTGAGTGTTATTTGTGTTTAGTGTTATGGGGTGTGAAAGTTAATATGTGAAAAGATGGAGGGGTAGAATTGTCATGTTTGGAAACTTTTTGAGATTTCCGGACATTTAGGTTTGTGTTTTACAGTTGGGCTGATGCGGCTGCAAAAAGAAGGGGCAGCCCACAACAAATGCTGCTAAAGATTTTAGTCAAAAAGTGGTGTTTATTATTTTTATTTATTTTTTGTATTTTGGGTTTTAGAAGTGAATTGTATCTAGGGTTTGTGTTGCTACTAATTTACATCTTGTAAGTTAGGAGAAAAGAACTTATTATTTATATTTGGTTTGTATTCATTGGCGGAATCATGGATATTCGTTAGTGTCGCTTGAATGAAAATGAGTCGAGTAAAAACGACGTGATAAGAAATATGAACATAGAAAGGAATACATATTGTTCGCAACTAATTAGTGAGTTTCTTATAGCCAAATTTATAAAAAGTCCTTATGTTAATATAAGTGATTAAAGTGAACGTATGCAGGTATCCTCAAAAGATTACAATGTGTTAGCTATGTTATCAAGTTGAGATTAACTCTAGAATATTTATTATTATTTTTTTCATTTTCATTTGGCCTATCTCATTAGATCAATTGTTTTCTAGTTTTGTTTAAAATTACTCTGTTAACCTAATGAGTGGAAATTATTACATAAAAAAATGATGTAGTGTGATATACCGGTATACTACGTGCATGATGTATTACACGCATCGTTTTTTATATAACTTTGACTTGTAATCGGATTGTTAAGATTACGAGTTGGATGTCTAATTGTCTGGGCAGTATGTTAGGGTTACTAAGGTGTAAAAGATATGTAGCCTAACCATTTGATATATGGTTATATGATTTATATATGATGTAAGAGGAATATTACAAAGTTATCTTTTTCTTTATATGTAAGGGGGGAAATGAAAAAAAGGATTGAAGCTAGTTGAAAGTTTTGAATTTATATTCTTCTTTCCTATCTTTTAAAAAGATACAATTTTGTGGCGCCATGTAAAAGGAGGGAAATAGTTGAAATTTTATGGTTGAAGTTAACCAAATGATTTTTTGAATAAAAGTGTAGGCATGAGGAAAATTCAAAATTGTAAACAAGTAGCCCATGTGGGGAGCTAAATCATGTCCATTGTGGAATCCTTTATCCTTCAAAAGGAACACAGAATTATTTCTCAAAACAATCTCTAAGAAACTTTAACTAGTGGTGCACAAATCGGGTTTTTTTAAAAACTGGGTTTCGGGTAGGATCGGGTTCGGGTAAGATCGGGTTTTAAAAAATCGGGTTTTTTTAAAAACCGGGTCGGGTCCAGGTCCGGGTTTTCTACCAAAAATGTATACCCTATATACCCGGGTTCGGGTAGGGTTCGGGTCGGGTTTTATAAAACCCGGGTATTATAATACCCTATTTCCGGGTTCGGGTATTCATCGGGTAGGGTTCGGGTATGCATCGGGTTGGGAAAAAACCCGCATCGGGTTGGGAAAAAACCGCATCGGGTAGTGCGGTTGTGGCTGGAGAAGGCTAGACGAGTGATGCAGGTGGCTGGAGAAGGCTAGACGAGTGATGCAGGTGGCTTAAGCAATTGCATGTTGAGCCGAAAAAAATCAAATGAGAACAACCAGGACCAGCCATGCATTGTCACGAGATTTAGTGGGGTTTTGGTTTAGTTCTTTTGGGCTTTGAAAAGAAATATGTGGATTACATAATTTTGTTTATCATAAGAACTAGAAACCTAATACTTAAACAAGATTCATTACATCAAAATGCATACATAATTTTGTAAAATCATAAGAACTAGAAGTCTTAATGCATACATAATTAAACAAGATTACATCAAAATCGGGTTTTTTTAAACCGGGTTTCGGGTATAAACCGGGTTTCGGGTATAAACCGGTTCCGGGTTCGGGTTCGGGTATTTATAAAACCGGGTTTCGGGTATAAACCGGGTATAAAAAAAACCGGTTCCGGGTTCGGGTTTTAGATCAAATATGCATACCCGGTCCCTACCCTACGGGTAGGGTCGGGTTCGGGTATAAAAACCCCGGGTTTTATAATACCCGGTTCCGGGTTTTTTTTCGGGTCCGGGTTCGGGTTCGGGTTTTTTGTGCACCACTAACTTTAACCACATACACGGTAAAGAATTCATAAATCATGTTTTTTTAGTAAGGTTGAAGATTAAATCCAAATAACTTCATAAATCTCTCATATTCTGAATCAGCCCAGCCAGAGGCGGACATACCCATCTAGGTGGGTGGGCGGCCGCACCCCCTGAAAAAAAAGTTTTAGGGTTAAATTTCGCGCAAAATCTCGACCGCACCCCTTGAAAACTTTCAACCGCATCCCTTGGAAATTTTCAACCACCCCCCTAAAAAAAATCTTATGAATTTAAAAAAAAAATTAAATATTGATTTTTATTAAAATACAACCTAGTGTATATAATTATTCTTTAACCACTTTACGTAATTTAACCCAATAACTTTCACTTAATAATTTAGCCATTAGCTCATTAAACATTCCATTGTAACCCAAGTCCAATTAACCCAACCCAATTAAATTTGAAGTTAAATAAAATAACCCAACCCAACCACCCCTTCCAATTCTTTATTCCAATCGCGCAGCCACCCGATGCACGAAAGCAGCCAACAGGCACGACAGCAGCGACTGCATTCTCACCGAAAAAGCTTGATTCCGGCCACCCCACCACCTGGAATACAAAATTTAACGAGGTACCTTCGTTTTTTTGTTTTATGTGGTTTTAAGAGAGATAGAGTTATAGAGATGTTAAAAGGGTTTGAAATTTTATGTGTCTTGATAAAAATTTTTTTTTGCTGTTCTAGACTTTAGTAGCATGATTTTGTTGTTTTGATGTTTTTTTATTGTTCTAGACTTTACTAGGGCTTAAAAAATAAAATTGAGAATTATGGATCGATTTATATGTGATAGAAACCATGAGTAGGTAAGTTTTGGCGAGATTTCTCATGAGAAACCATTAGAAAAGTAACTCTAGATGTTATGCATAGATTTCAAAAAATTAGAATTTGTAGGGCACAATTTTAAACATGTTTATAATGACGTTTGACATGTTTTTGATGGTTATATAACTTTTAGTCTGATGTTCTTTTGTTTTACATGACCCGATCCGATATGAACCGATTTTTTATATACCACAGGGGCCTAAAATCTTTAAAAATATTTCGCACCCCCATAGAAAACCACTATCGATATACTAAATATACATAGCCCTCTTCAGTTGTTTCTGCACCCATAAACAGGAATTAATTAGAGTTAGGGACCAAAGTCGTGATGGTCTTGGGTCGACCAATTTCATCAATAAAGGAAAATTCTTTGAAATAACCATCTACACCATTATTCATCACATTTCTATTTATGAAATTGTTAGAATGATTTCCCATAAATTGGGGATTGTACGGTGTCGAAGAACGGTTACTATAACCAGAATTTCTAAAGTTACGACTTCCAGAGTTTTGATAACCAAAATTTTGACTATGTTGTGGTCTAAAATTTCTATCAAATATCGGAACTTCGTTGTCTCTTGAAAAGGTTCTTCGTTGATGACCGAAATGAGGTCTTTGATTTTGGAACCTGGGTGGAGACACATTCCGATTACCAACGAATCGATTCTGAATATGGGGTCTTACGTTGTTGTTGTAAGGCCCTTCAGATCGATCATCAAACTCATCTGATCGAAAGTTTACATGACTTTCTTGTCGAGAGGACGTTTTCTCATGAACAGCATGTTTTGCTGAAGAACTTTTCGGTCCACTACCATTGCAAATGTCACACCCCAACCGATGGCGGAAACATCGGGGCATGGCTCTGAGCGAAACAGATTGTCCATGAGTATCCATAACAACTATTAATTACCAGATATTAAAACGTCATGTCCCATACCACAACATATCCAAATAAAACAGTTATTACAAATAATTGTCTCAAAAACAAACACTGCTCCGACAACTCAGATTTAAGCGTGACATAACTAGACCCCTAGCTTGATTCACCAAAGCACAACAATCCTAGCATCTTAAGCACCTGACACATACGTTAAAATACAGTCAATACACATGGTGTAAAGGTGAGCATACAAGTTTAATAGTAATAATAGAGTTCGAAATCGTTTACGCATAACCAGCATGTAACATGTACAAAGTGAAGGCAAGTAGGTTATCGACAGAGAAATATGCACAGACGTGACTGCGAGTTGTAGAATGCGCAACACATATCCCCACTGGGACACGTGAAGTAAAGCCCTTAACAACCCCTGTCCACGACAGGTGTTGAGTCCAAACTATAGTACTATCGTTGCTAAGGTGTCAGGCAACAATCACTGTGTTAACATAACATACAAGCATTCATCGAATAACACGTAGCATGCAATAACAGTCAGCGTATAAATAGTGTTTGCGTTGTGTGTCGATTGTAATTTAGAATAAGTAACGTATGTAACACCCAAAAGTGCGTAAAGCAAAAAGGGTTCGAGTATACTCACAGATAGCGTTTAACAAGTAAACACTCTCTTGGATTGAAGGGAGCGCTGAGAGATTAGCCTGGACAGTTAACGATAGCATAAGCAATGAACGACGCGTAAAATGGTGAAGAGTGACTAAGTGTCGGATGGTAATCCAATCAGATGGCCATTCGATTGGATTAACATTCGTTTGGTAAGGATGTGTTTATGTATGATGGCTTTGAAGTTTTTGTTGTAGCATTTTGAAAACAGAGAACCCTTCAGGTCGATCGATCGAACGGTCGTTCGATTGGATAGCGATCCGATTGGCAGGACACTTAGTGAGAACAAGTTCACAGCAGGATTGTCACTCGATCGGATAGCAATCCGATCGGGTAGCAATCTGTTAGAAACTGATGTTCTTTGAAAATTATGGAAATGTTAAATGTCGAAGTTCTAAATGTCAAATGATCGGATGGTCGTTCGATCGGATGGTTATCCGATCAAGCGGCATTCCGTTCGACGTTCAGAGCTTTGCAATTTGGAAGAAAACGTTAAGTGTGGAACCAAGTGCATTCCTGTAACACCCTGTGTTTCGAAAGTCAAAGTTAAAGTTAAGATTGAAGTCAAAGGAAGAAAAGATTGCTAATTGCAATCTGTCACTCCTTACTCAATTCCTATTTTGACTTCTTTGACTCATATATAGTCTAATTTATGCTTGACGTTAATTGTATTATGTGGAGTATCTATTAATAATCGAGGTTTATTCGATATTTATCGCATATTTGATCGCTTATCGCTTATCGCAATCGCGCTCGCAACTCGAATTACGCATTCTGGATATTGTTTTACGTGTGTGTGTGCCTTATGTGTTACTTGTGCATGTTTACTTATGTATATGTTGTGATGATCAAACGAAACGTAATCGAAACCCTATCGCAATCGAATCGCAAACGCTGAACGCAAGTAAAATAGGATGATTGTATGTTAGATATAGTAGTTGGGATTAAAAGTAATTTGAATAGGAAACTCTATCGCATTCGCATCGCTCGCAATCGCAATTGAAACAGCAAAACTCGTCGCACCGAACACTCAAACCAGTTGACTGATCGACCAGATGACCAACCGATCGACCAGCTGATCGATCGAGCTGCCGCTCGATCGGCTAGCCAATCGATCAGCTACCACCCGATCGACCCACTCCTTTCCACTTTGGGTAACCCTATAAATACCCTATGTCACCATCAAACTTTCTACTTTTGGTACTCTCTGTCCGACCAGCGCTTCAACCTTGCTTTTCTCTGATTTCCTCTTAATTCCGGTAAGATCTCAACCTAAATCTTGTACATCTTTGATCTACACTCGATTATACACAGTTCTATCTTTTGAATCTTAACTTTTAACCGCGAAATCACTAGATTTGAGGTGTTCTAGGATGATGTCATCATGGTGTTCTTGAAGAACTTCATGTTTTGGCCTTAATCCACCGAGAACAACTTAGGTCTAACCGATTTCCACATAAACAAACGAAGATCTTTCCCAGATCTAAACATATTCACGGTAAAAGGGATTGAGAGAAGGTTTTCCAACTTTCTTTCAACTCTTTTACACTCAATGCACTCAAAACCGATAGAATCGGAGCTTGCACCGACTTCCTACTCATTCTTGTGGTTGTGTTGGTCCAAGATCTGGATTCTATCTACGAGGTTTACCGATTTCTGCTTAAACGCGGAACACCGTCTCGAACAGTTAACTGATCGGGTTTGGGTGGTTCCTGTCCGATCAGGAGTACCAAGTATTGACGAGGTTTCTGTTGTTTAACGCGTTATCCAAAACATCTCGATAAAACGACAAACTATCAAAAAAACCAAGTGAAAGACGAACGAAACGATCAGGACGGAATGTCGTCCGATCGGACTACCGTCCGAACAGACTGTCACCCGAACGGGTTGTCACCCGATCGATTCACCCTTGGGTCCCACACTTAAAATGTTTACCAACATTTGAAGTCTGATCGTTGAACCAGTTGTTGTCCGATCGGACTACCATCCGATCGGATTAACCGCTCGAACATGTGACAATTAAACTTCAACACTTAAACAATTTTCAACATGTTCAATACCAGCAGGTTGCCACCCGATCGGACTACAATCCGATCGAATAACAAACTGCTGTGAACTTGTTTTCACTAGAGTGTCCAACCAATCGGGGAATCGCCCGATCGAACGGTCGTTCGATCGATCGACCTGAAAGGTAGTGATACTTCGATGTTTTCAAAATACTACAACAAAAACTTCAAAAGTCAAGCCATCATACACAAACACATCCTTCTCAAAGGAGGAAACAATCCACTCGAAAGGCCATCCAATCGGATGACCATCCGAGCAGACTAATATTCGCATGACCCGCTGTCCGATCGGACTAACATTCGATCGAACCGCTGCCCGACCCACTAACACTTGTATCATTTTACGCGTCACTTATTGTTATGCTATAGTTCTGATCAGGCTAACCTTACTCTCAAGTGCTCCCTTCAATCCACCAATCGCTTTGAGTATACTCGATCCCTTTTTGCTTTATGCACTTTTGAGTGTTACATACGTTACTTATTCTAAATCACATCGAACACACTACGCAATACTTTTAACGCTAACCGTTACCACATGTTATACGTGACTTAATGAATGCTTGTTTGTTATGTTTACACATGGAATGTTGTCTACCTGCCTTAGCAACGATAGTACAATAGTTTGGACTCAGCACCTGTTCACTCAGGGGTTGTTAAGGACAATTAGTTACATGGCTCACAGTGGTGAGTGTGTATCGCGAACTGCCTTGGGCAGTCAACCCGCAGTCATTGGTATCGATAGGTTCATGTCGATAACTAACATGCCTCATTTCACACTGTGTACGTGCTGGTTATGCGTAATCGATTTCGAACTCTATAATATCTATTAAACTTGTATGCTTACCTTTACACTATGTGTATTGACTTTTACTTTAACGTATGTGACAGGTGCTTAGGATGCTTATTTGCTTTCTTTGCTGTAAAATCGAGGCTAGGAAAGACGTAGGTCAACAATAAACAATTGTCTGTAATAAAAATCTGAGTTGTCGGAACAGAACAATTTGACTAGATCTTTTCTGTAATAATTGTATTATCATTTATGGCATGGTATGGGACGTGTTGCTTTAAATATATGGTAAATATAGTTGTTATGGAAACTTCTGGACAATCTGTTTCGCTCAGTGCCGCGCCCCGATGATTCCGCCATCGGTTGGGGTGTGACAGATTGGTATCAGAGCCATAACTATAGGGAATTAGGCAAGACTCGACCTAGTCCGGGTCGATGTCTTAGAAATGACCTAGTCTATAGTTAGGTACCAACAGACCGACTTGTGCATAGCCTGTAGGGATTATGTACGAGCATGCTTGCCATTCTCGCTATTCTCGCCTGCACTGCACTATCACTGTATAGTTATTCGAAAGTAAACAAGTAATTTGATCGAGATTAGGTGTGAAAACCGCAAACTCTCTATTAAATTGTTTGTTGATCTGTATTTATCTATAAAACGCGAGAATTCGCGTTGAATCAGGAGTGAAATCCCCACTTTGACGCAAATTTTCGTCTCTATTTCCTTATCAAAATAGGAACAAAGTTGTTAAGTTAGGGGTGAAACCCGAACCTTGACGACTCATTCCGATCTCAATTTGGTTTTATGAAACTCTCACCAAAGTCTCGATGGACTCCAACGACTTGAAGTCGCACTGAAACTGGAAGGATGAGTGCCATTCGCCCAGATTCGAGGCAAGAGCACAGTCCCGAAGGCCACAGTGTGAACTAAAGTCCTTGTGAATAGTCGAATCACTTTGGATAGTCGATGTCTAACTAGCCGCAGACAATCTATTTTCTCGATTTTTACATGTTTCGATTCTGAAATCGCCACTACCAACTCTGATAATTGTTATTTTTGTGGATTTTATGTGTTTTTTTGTGAACTACGTGTTTATGTATTACGGTCTTCGGTGATTTAATCGCTTTTCTCCTTTCGATTTGATCGACACACATGACTCGCACTGCATCTCTATCTTAAAATGCTGACAAATCGCTAATTATGGACGACCATATGCTAGGTTGTACGCTTATACTATACTACTCGCTATGTTATTCACGATCGCTATTCTCGAACGATCACGGACTTTGAATGATAGGTTTCTGTATTCTGACTGCTCCTATGTGCTTTTAGGAGGACTATGTGCTTCTGTGTTTCTGTGACCTACGTGCTTATATGCTTCTGTGCTTATGTGCTTCTGTGCTTATGTGCCTATGTGACTATGTGGTTAAGTGATTACACGTGCTCCTGAGCTTTAGTCGTATTAGGATTGTGAGGTGAGATTCGATTATGTTGTGTTGAGTCCTGTGGCGATGTCTGTTGCAGACAATGTCGTCATCTGGATCTCGCGCTACCCGAGACGCTTGCCGAAAGCAAGCAGACAAACGCCTCGCTGCCATGATTACTAAGCAAATGGCAAAGGTTGTACCCCAAGTCGTCAGTGAACTGTACGAGAACATGAGCAAATTGTCTGAGGAATCCAGGGCTAAAACCCCCAAAGCTGCTTTCAGCTTCAAGCAGTTTAAGGCATGCAGACCGAAAGAGTTCACTGGAGAAGAAGCCCCTACGGCTTTGTTTCAGTGGTTCGACTCGATCGAAGTCACCTTGTGTCACACCCCCAAAATCCACACGTGGAGTACCACCGCTTGGAGGCGTGACATGACCAGGATCAAGCCACCAATCATATTGAACATGTAAGTAAGTAGTAATAGTTATCCATCAATACGGAAGGTGTTTATCAAACCAACATAATCAAGTGTAGCGGAAGCATTAACGTAAAAACCCAAACACAGTATTAAGTGTGTAATGTCATAAACGTTTAATAAGCATTCACGATCCATTGCCCACAACGACCTGCTCCTCCTTGTGCAAGCTCCATAAGTACCTAAGGTCCTGCAAGGCATGCAGCAGAGAGTCAACAACTAGTTGAGCGAGTTCACAGTTAACAGTTCAGTAATAGTATAGTGTGAGTAGTAGTCTGTTCGTTCGTTAGGCCATATATCGTATCAGTTTCCATCGCGGCCTCCCAGGCAGGTATGCGAAGATATTAGGGGATGTTCTTCCCAAGTATTCTAGACTAGGTTTATTTGTATCGCGCCCCCCCCCCCCCCAGGCAGGTGTGCGAAGATTAGTAAATTTAGTTCGCGGCCTTCCTAAGGCAGGTATGCGAAGTCAGTCATAATATCGCGGCCAACCCTTGGCAGGTGTGCGAAGATCAGTTCAATAGTTGTTACTAGTCTAGTCGTATCTTGTCGTTAGATTCTATCATCCAAGTATATACAATAAGTCATTCAATCCCATTCCCACCCAGGAACCCATGCCTTGGCTGTGTGAACTCACCTTGGGTTTGCTCGGTATGCTAAGTATGTGCTCGAAGTAAATCAATCACGTCCGGAATAGATGAAAGCAAGAACGGAATTGATCTAGAGGGCTTCAAGGTTGCCGTCACACAGAGAAAGCTCTAGGGTTTTCTTGTTTTGCCAAAACGTATCAAACATAGGTCTGGGTGTGTGTATATACGTGTTTTACCTTACTGGGCCGAACTGGGCCTTGGCGAAACTGATGGGCCGGCGAAACAGGTTTTGTTTCGTCGAGATTCATGTTGACGAAACTGATTTCCTGTTTCGTCGAGATTGGGTTGACGAATCTAGTTCTGTTTTGTCGGGCACTATGTGGTTTAATCAGTTTAAGTCTAAGCGTTTCATAATAATTCTCACATTATGACAGTAATCACATATATGCACAATACAATACGTTTCATTAACACATAACATGTACAGTTACAAGTCAACAAGTCAACTATCAAACAGTCAAAGTCAGCGTGTATTTAATGCGAAGGTGAAAGTCAAAAGTTTGAGTTGTCACATTATCCCCAACTTAAAAGAAATTTCGTCCCGAAATTTGGTACGTACCCACTGAGGAAGCTAGATAGGTTGCATCGTTCACTGGTTTTCCTGGGGTGTCACATCCTTCCCCCGTTGATCTGGAATTTCGTCCCGAAATTCCGTGGTAGTAGCTTCAGCCTCAGCAGTGGTTGTATTGGTTTCGAATAACTGGGGATACTTTTCTGTCATCGGGTCTTCGTGTTCCCAGGTGTACTCTGGGCCACGACGGGAGTTCCAACGAACTCGAACAAGAGGGATTCTCGTGTTTTTGAGGACCTTAACATCCCGGTCCGTGATTTCAACTGGCTCCTCGACGAACTGCAACCGCTCATCGATAGTGAGTTCCTTAAAAGGAACTATGAGGGTCTCATCTGACAGGCACTTCTTCAGATTCGACACATGAAATACATTGTGAACTGCACCGAGTTCAGCTGGTAGGTTTAGCTTGTAGGCCACTTTGCCTATTTTCCCAATGATTTCGAACGGTCCGACGTACCGCGGATTTAGTTTGCCCCGTTTGCCATAACGAGCCACACCCTTCCAGGGTGAGACATTAAGTAAAACCCGGTCCCCGACCTGAAATTCCAAAGGCTTCCTACGCTTGTCCGCGTAGGCTTTCTGACGGTCGCGTGCTGCCGCCATGCGTTGTCGTATCTGTGCAATCTTTTCTGTGGCGTCCACTACAATCTCTGGACCCGTGATCTGACTATCCCCCACCTCTGCCCAACAGAGAGGTGACCGGCATTTACGCCCGTACAATGCCTCAAATGGAGCGGCTTGTATGCTGGTGTGATAACTGTTATTGTATGAGAACTCCACCAAAGGGAGATGTTTTTCCCAGCTGTTGCCGAAATCAATAACACATGCCCGAAGCATGTCTTCAAGAGTCTGGATCGTTCGCTCCGACTGTCCATCCGTCTGAGGATGAGGTGCTGTGCTCATGTCTAACCGTGAGCTGAAAGATTTATGCATCGCTTGCCATAGCTCTGATGTGAATCGTGCATCCCGATCCGAAATGATGGAGGTGGGCACCCCGTGCCTCGAAACAACTTCTTTAAGATAGATGTCTGCGAGAGTGGAGAACTTATCCGTTTCCTTTATAGCCAGGAAGTGTGCAGACTTGGTGAGTCGATCCACGATCACCCATATGGTATCATTCCTACGCTGGGATCTGGGTAGGCCTGTAACAAAATCCATGGAAATTTCTTCCCATTTCCATTGCGGTATCTTGGGTTGCTGAAGTAGGCCCGCTGGTTTCTGATACTCCACTTTGACTTTTGCACATGTCAAACACTTGCCGACGTAAGTAGCGATGTGGGCTTTCATGCTAGGCCACCAGTATGTTGTTTTGAGATCGTGGTACATTTTATCCGACCCTGGATGTACCGAGTAGCGAGACTTGTGTGCTTCGTCCATCACAAGCTCTCGTAAACCGCCATAAAGTGGGACCCAAATACGCCCCGTTACATAGTAGGCGCCGTCTGCCTTCTGTTCCATTCGTTGCCTTGAGCCGCGTAAGGCTTCAGCCTTGACGTTTTCGGGTTTTAATGCTTCTATCTGAGCAGTTCGTATCTGTGCAGGCAGACTAGACTGAATAGTGAGTTGCAAAGCTCGTACACGCCTAGGTGTAGTATCTTTCCGACTGAGGGCATCAGCCACAACATTGGCCTTGCCTGGGTGGTACTTGATGGCGCATTCGTAATCGTTCAGAAGTTCGACCCATCTTCGTTGACGCATGTTCAAATCCTTTTGCTTAAGGATATGCTCGAGACTCCTGTGATCGGTGTAAATTGTGCACTTGGTACCGTACAGGTAGTGTCGCCATATCTTAAGCGCGAAAACAACAGCTCCCAGCTCTAAATCGTGCGTCGTGTAGTTCCGTTCATGAATCTTGAGTTGACGAGAAGCGTAGGCAATAACTTTATCCCGTTGCATCAATACACAACCAAGCCCCTGTATCGATGCGTAACAATAAACCACAAAATCATCCGTGCCCTCTGGCAGTGAGAGAATAGGTGCGCTGCAAAGCCTATCCTTTAGGTACTGAAAAGCGGTTTCCTGGGGACTTCCCCAACGGTAGGTGACACCCTTCTGTGTCAGTAGTGTAAGTGGCTGTGCGATCTTGGAGAAGTCTTTGATAAACCGTCTGTAGTAACCCGCCAAGCCCAAGAATTGGCGTATTTCCGTTGGTGTACGCGGTGCAGGCCAGTTTCTGATCGAATCTACCTTGGATGGATCGACATGAATCCCATCCCTGTTCGCCACATGGCCTAAGAAGTGGACTTCACGAAGCCAGAAGTCGCATTTAGAAAACTTGGCGTACAATTGCTCGTTTCGTAGCAGTTCCAAAATCAATCGTAGGTGCTGTTCGTGCTCCTCCTGACTCTTGGAGTAAATCAAAATGTCGTCGATAAAGACAATGACGAACTTGTCAAGATAGGGTTTGCACACCCTGTTCATAAGATCCATAATACGGCAGGCGCGTTCGTTAACCCGAATGGCATGACAAGAAACTCGTAGTGACCGTAGCGAGTTCTGAAAGCGGCTTTTGAGACGTCCTCATCCCGGACTCTCAGCTGATGATACCCCGACCTCAAGTCTATCTTGGAGTAGTAACTCGACCCCTGCAACTGGTCGAATAAGTCGTCTATACGCGGAAGAGGATAACGGTTCTTCACCGTCACCTTGTTCAGTTCACGGTAGTCGATGCACATCCTGAAAGTGCCATCCTTCTTTTTCACGAAAAGTACTGGAGCTCCCCAAGGAAATGAGCTTGGACGAATAAAGCCCTTTTCCAAGAGCTCTTGTAACTGCTTCGACAGCTCTTCCAGTTCGGTTGGAGCTAAACGATACGGTGCGCAGGCTATTGGTGCTGCTCCAGGAGCTAACTCAATCTGGAATTCAACCTGGCGGTGAGGCGGTAAACCGGGTAAATCTTCAGGAAACACCTGAGGAAAGTCACGTACAACTGGAATATCCCCCAGCTTCTTTTCCTTTGTTGATGCGTCAGTGACAAGTGCCAGAATTGCAGTGTGCCCCTTTCGTAAACATTTCTGCGCCTTTAAGAAAGAGATGATGCCAACCACAGCACCACTCTTGTCGCCTTGAACTTCAAGAGGTTCTTGACTAGAGCGAGGAATACGAATGATCTTTTCCTTGCATAAAATTTCTGCGTGATGTTGGGATAACCAATCCATACAGATGACGACGTCGAAACTACCCAAAACTATGGGTATAAGATCAATCGAGAAGGTCTAACCAGCTAAAATGAAGCTACAACCCTTGATTACATGTGCGACTTCTACACTTTTACCATTTGCTAACTCTACGACATGTTTGGTGTTTAGGGGTGTTGGTGTACGTTTTAACAATTTACTCATTTTCAAGGACATATAACTTGTATCAGCACCCGAATCAAATAAGACAGTAACATAAATATCGTCGAGAAGAAACTTACCCATAACCACATTGGGGTCATTCATTGCGTCGCCCCGACCCAGCACAAAAGCACGACCCCGAGCTTCGTTGCCATTGTTGTTGTTGTTTCCCCCGTTATTGTTGTTCCCGTTGCCCTGGTTATTGTTGTTGTTGTGATTCTGGTTCTGGTTCAATTGAGGGCAATCACGTTTGTAGTGGCCTTCAGCCCCACGCTGGAAACATCCCCGGTTTCCACGCTGTGGCTGCTGCTGCTGGTTCTGTGGAGCTGGCAGTGGGAGTTGCTGGTTCTGGTTTGCTGGCCGTGAGCTTCTACAATCCTTAGCCTCATGACCCATCTTGAGGCATCTTTGACAACGTTCCCTGCGACATATTCCACTGTGGTGTTTGTTGCACCTACTACACCATGGGTGAGTTCCCCGATATCCACTCTGCCCCTGACTGCCTGATGATTGCTGATTCGGACTCTGGTAGTCATTAGTCTTGCGCTGCTGTGCTTGAGACTGAACAGAAACTGATCCCTTGCTGGAATCCCCCTCCCATTTTCTCTTGTTGTCACTGGGAGTAGCAGAAGTAGTGACAGCAGTAGTGGTAGCACTGATGCGTTTTGGCAGCTTGTTCTGTTCCACTGCCTGATCGGTGAGTCGATGAGCAAGACGCTGAATGTCTTGGATGTTGTTGAGGTTAGCCGACGTCACGTGGCTCTGAATCTCTGGCGCAAGCCCCTTGAGATATAACTCAATGCGCTTAACTGGAGGGTCCACATTCGTTGGACACAGGATGGCCAGTTCGTTTGACCGTTTCGTGTAAGCCTCAATCTCTGACCCCGTCATCTTCAAGTGGTATAACTCATCCTCCAACTTGTGGATGTCGTCTCGCGTGCAGTATTCTCGTTTGATCAGTTCTTTGAAATCTTCCCAGGGTGTGGCGTTAGCAGCTGCCAACCCTAGGATCTGAACTTGCGCGTTCCACCAAGTTAGCGCAATCCCTTCCAACGTGCCAGTGGCGTACTTGACCCTGTGAGCCTCAGGGCATTCACACATCTCAAATACCGACTCGAGCTTTTCAAACCAATGGAGGAGTCCCACTGCCCCCTCGGTGCCACTGAAAGTGCTTGGACGACAGTCCATGAAGTTCTTGAAAGTGCAGACAGGTTGCGGAGCGTTTTGACCTATTGTGCATAGAATAGGACAATGTTAAATACAAGGGTTGATTTAGGAATGTAGGATTCAAAGATCCTAATGTGTATCCCAACTGCAGGGTATACTACCTGCTGGTGCAGCTGCAAGTGCCGCAGCTACTCGTTCATTGATAAGAGCCGTTAACTGGGCTTGAGTCATGTTCACGCATCCAGACATGATCTTCATAGTAAAAGTAGAATAAGTGAGAAAGGTTCGCGAGTAGTGCGATGACAGAAGAGTGTAAGCACATAGGTATTCTCATGTAATAGGGTCATGTGTATCTAGGCATACTACGAGCAAAGTTCTATATAGTTCTAGCATGTAGGCAATAAACATAAACCATATTACCTAGGATGTCGAGTCTTGCACGTGGAGCGAAGCGTCGTTGTGGGTCGTTGAGAGCACTGTTCTGGTTATAGTCTGGTTTTAATAAAAACGTTTTTCCCATATTAAAACCAAGTTCTCTATAACCAATGGCTCTGATACCAATCTGTCACACCCCCAAAATCCACACGTGGAGTACCACCGCTTGGAGGCGTGACATGACCAGGATCAAGCCACCAATCATATTGAACATGTAAGTAAGTAGTAATAGTTATCCATCAATACGAAAGGTGTTTATCAAACCAACATAATCAAGTGTAGCGGAAGCATTAACGTAAAAACCCAAACACAGTATTAAGTGTGTAATGTCATAAACGTTTAATAAGCATTCACGATCCATTGCCCACAACGACCTGCTCCTCCTTGTGCAAGCTCCATAAGTACCTAAGGTCCTGCAAGGCATGCAGCAGAGAGTCAACTACTAGTTGAGCGAGTTCACAGTTAACAGTTCAGTAATAATATAGTGTGAGTAGTAGTATGTTCGTTCGTTAGGCCATATATCGTATCAGTTTCCATCGCGGCCTCCCAGGCAGGTATGCGAAGATATTAGGGGATGTTCTTCCCAAGTATTCTAGATTAGGTTTATTTGTATCGCGGCCCCCCCAGGCAGGTGTGCGAAGATTAGTAAATTTAGTTCGCGGCCTTCCTAAGGCAGGTATGCGAAGTCAATCATAATATCGCGGCCAACCCTTGGCAGGTGTGCGAAGATCAGTTCAATAGTTGTTACTAGTCTAGTCGTATCTTGTCGTTAGATTCTATCATCCAAGTATATACAATAAGTCATTCAATCCCATTCCCACCCAGGAACCCATGCCTTGGCTGTGTGAACTCACCTTGGGTTTGCTCGGTATGCTAAGTATGTGCTCGAAGTAAATCAATCACGTCCGGAATAGATGAAAGCAAGAACGGAATTGATCTAGAGGGCTTCAAGGTTGCCGTCACACAGAGAAAGCTCTAGGGTTTTCTTGTTTTGCCAAAACGTATCAAAAATAGGTCTGGGTGTGTGTATATACGTGTTTTACCTTACTGGGCCGAACTGGGCCTTGGCGAAACTGATGGGCCGGCGAAACAGGTTTTGTTTCGTCGAGATTGATGTTGACGAAACGGATTTCCTGTTTCGTCGAGATTGGGTTGACGAATCTAGTTCTGTTTCGTCGGGCACTATGTGGTTTAATCAGTTTAAGTCTAAGCGTTTCATAATAATTCTCACATTATGACAGTAATCACATATATGCACAATACAATACGTTTCATTAACACATAACATGTACAGTTACAAGTCAACAAGTCAACTATCAAACAGACAAAGTCAGCGTGTATTTAATGCGAAAGTGAAAGTCAAAAGTTCGAGTTGTCACATTATCCCCAACTTAAAAGAAATTTCGTCCCGAAATTTGGTACGTACCCACTGAGGAAGCTAGATAGGTTGCATCGTTCACTGGTTTTCCTGGGGTGTCACATCCTTCCCCCGTTGATCTGGAATTTCGTCCCGAAATTCCGTGGTAGTAGCTTCAGCCTCAGCAGTGGTTGTATTGGTTTCGAATAACTGGGGATACTTTTCTGTCATCGGGTCTTCGTGTTCCCAGGTGTACTCTGGGCCACGACGGGAGTTCCAACGAACTCGAACAAGAGGGATTCTCGTGTTTTTGAGGACCTTAACATCCCGGTCCGTGATTTCAACTGGCTCCTCGACGAACTGCAACCGCTCATCGATAGTGAGTTCCTTAAAAGGAACTATGAGGGTCTCATCTGACAGGCACTTCTTCAGATTCGACACGTGAAATACATTGTGAACTGCACCGAGTTCAGCTGGTAGGTTTAGCTTGTAGGCCACTTTGCCTATTTTCCCAATGATTTCGAACGGTCCGACGTACCGCGGATTTAGTTTGCCCCGTTTGCCAAAACGAGCCACACCCTTCCAGGGTGAGACTTTAAGTAAAACCCGGTCCCCGACCTGAAATTCCAAAGGCTTCCTACGCTTGTCCGCGTAGGCTTTCTGACGGTCGCGTGCTGCCGCCATGCGTTGTCGTATCTGTGCAATCTTTTCTGTGGCGTCCACTACAATCTCTGGACCCGTGATCTGACTATCCCCCACCTCTGCCCAACAGAGAGGTGACCGGCATTTACGCCCGTACAATGCCTCGAATGGAGCGGCTTGTATGCTGGTGTGATAACTGTTATTGTATGAGAACTCCACCAAAGGGAGATGTTTTTCCCAGCTGTTGCCGAAATCAATAACACATGCCCGAAGCATGTCTTCAAGAGTCTGGATCGTTCGCTCCGACTGTCCATCCGTCTGAGGATGATATGCTGTGCTCATGTCTAACCGTGAGCCAAAAGATTTATGCATCGCTTGCCATAGCTCTGATGTGAATCGTGCATCCCGATCCGAAATGATGGAGGTGGGCACCCCGTGCCTCGAAACAACTTCTTTAAGATAGATGTCTGCGAGAGTGGAGAACTTATCCGTTTCCTTTATAGCCAGGAAGTGTGCAGACTTGGTGAGTCGATCCACGATCACCCATATGGTATCATTCCCACGCTGGGATCTGGGTAGGCCTGTAACAAAATCCATGGAAATTTCTTCCCATTTCCATTGCGGTATCTTGGGTTGCTGAAGTAGGCGCGCTGGTTTCTGATACTCCACTTTGACTTTTGCACATGTCAAACACTTGCCGACGTAAGTAGCGATGTGGGCTTTCATGCTAGGCCACCAGTATGTTGTTTTGAGATCGTGGTACATTTTATCCGACCCTGGATGTACCGAGTAGCGAGACTTGTGTGCTTCGTCCATCACAAGCTCTCGTAAACCGCCATAAAGTGGGACCCAAATACGCCCCGTTACATAGTAGGCGCCGTCTGCCTTCTGTTCCATTCGTTGCCTTGAGCCGCGTAAGGCTTCAGCCTTGACGTTTTCGGGTTTTAATGCTTCTATCTGAGCAGTTCGTATCTGTGCAGGCAGACTAGACTGAATAGTGAGTTGCAAAGCTCGTACACGCCTAGGTGTAGTATCTTTCCGACTGAGGGCATCAGCCACAACATTGGCCTTGCCTGGGTGGTACTTGATGGCGCATTCGTAATCGTTCAGAAGTTCGACCCATCTTCGTTGACGCATGTTCAAATCCTTTTGCTTAAGGATATGCTCGAGACTCCTGTGATCGGTGTAAATTGTGCACTTGGTACCGTACAGGTAGTGTCGCCATATCTTAAGCGCGAAAACAACAGCTCCCAGCTCTAAATCGTGCGTCGTGTAGTTCCGTTCATGAATCTTGAGTTGACGAGAAGCGTAGGCAATAACTTTATCCCGTTGCATCAATACACAACCAAGCCCCTGTATCGATGCGTAACAATAAACCACAAAATCATCCGTGCCCTCTGGCAGTGAGAGAATAGGTGCGCTGCAAAGCCTATCCTTTAGGTACTGAAAAGCGGTTTCCTGGGGACTTCCCCAACGGTAGGTGACACCCTTCTGTGTCAGTAGTGTAAGTGGCTGTGCGATCTTGGAGAAGTCTTTGATAAACCGTCTGTAGTAACCCGCCAAGCCCAAGAATTGGCGTATTTCGTCGCAAGAGGAAGAACAACAACAGCAGCTCCAGCAACAAGAACTATGCTGTCACTACCCGCTGCACCACTACAAGCGGTACCCGCTCAGCAACAACAACACCGATTTGCTCCCGCTCCAATCACCTATGCACCGCCTGCAAAGCGAGCATACACAGGTCCTCACCCTGCCTGCCCAACATGCACCTATCATCACCCGGTGGGTCTAGCTTGCCGTTTTTGCGCCCACTGTAATATGTACGACCACTTCACTACAAACTGCCGTACTGGTCCCCGCCAAGCACCAGCTAAAGCCACTGCTCATCAAGCTCTGCTCCCAGCCCCTCAAGGCCAGCATGCGGCTCAGGCACCCGCGGTTAACACCAGAGTCTACTTCGCATGTGGTGATCCCAACCACTTTGCGAACATGTGCCCGAACAGGGTTATGAAACAAGAGCCCCAGCAGCAGCAGCCTCAGCAACAACCTCAACCTCAACAGCAACAGCAACAAGCCGCTCGCGCCAGAACTTTCAACATCAACGCACGCCAAGCACAGGCCGACAACAAGGTGGTTAATGGCACGTTTCTCGTAAACGATATTTATGCTTCGTGTTTGTATGATACTGGAGCCGATACCTGTTTTGTGTCGTTTGAATTCGAGAAGCTCCTTAATCGTAAGCGCTCCCACCTATCCTCAATGTTCGATGTCGAAGTTGCCACCAGAAGAACCATCGCTATCAATTCTGTTCTCCGTGATTGTACTCTTGAGCTCAACAATCACACCTTTCCCATCGATCTCATTCCGCTGTAGCTCGGAAGTTTTGACATCATAGTAGGCATGGACTTTCTTCGTGAAAACCATGCTGAAGTTGTGTGCTTTGATAAGATGATTCGATTCACGCTCGCTAATGGTGATATTTTGTGTGTTTATGGTGAAACTGCTTCGAAAGGTCTTAAGCTCATGTCGTGTGTCCAAGCTAGCAAGTATCTCCGCAAGGAATACAGAGTTTTCTTGGCTAACATTGTAGTAGCGGAGAAGGAAAAGAAAGGTAGTCTGAGAATAAAAGATGTTCCCGTTGTTTGTGAATTTCCTCGAGTGTTCCCTGATGATCTTCCTGGTTTACCTCCTAGTCGTGATATCGACTTTCGTATCGACCTCATTCCTGGAGCCAACCCTATTGCTAGAGCTCCTTATCGACTCGCTCCGTCCGAAATGCGTGAACTCTCGAGTCAACTCCAGGAACTACTTGATAAAGGCTTCATTCGCCCGAGCACCTCTCCATGGGGCGTACCGGTCCTTTTCGTCAGAAAGAAGGATGGGTCATTTCGGATGTGCATCGACTATCGGGAGTTAAATAAGTTGACAACCAAGAATCGTTATCCCCTGCCTCGAATTGATGATTTGTTTGATCAGCTACAAGGTGCTACATGTTTCTCGAAGATCGATCTACGCTCAGGCTATCACCAGCTACGCATTCAAGAGGAGGATATTCCCAAAACCGCCTTTCGCACTCGATACGGCCACTATGAGTTCGTTGTTATGCCTTTTGGTTTAACTAACGCACCCGCGGTTTTCATAGATCTGATGAATCGGGTGTGTAAACCATTTCTTGACCGCTTCGTCATCGTGTTCATCGATGATATCCTGATCTATTCCAAGTTGAAAGCCGAACACACGCAACATCTACGTTTGGTTCTCGAGCTACTCCAGGGGAATCGACTCTATGCCAAGTTCTCCAAGTGCGAATTTTGGCTGAAGGAGGTTCAATTCCTCGGTCACATTGTCAATAGTCAAGGTATTCATGTCAATCCCATGAAGATGGAAGCAGTTAAAAGTTGGGTTACATCGAAGAACCAGTCTGAAGTTCGTTCTTTTCTCGGACTAGAGGACTATTATCGTCGATTTATCGAAGGATTCTCTAAAATCGCTGTGCCGCTTACCGCTCTCACCCATAAAGACAAGCCTTTTGTTTTGGGAATTGAACAAGAGTCTGCTTTCCAAACCCTCAAGCGTATGCTCTGCAATGCTCCTGTCCTCACCTTACCCGATGGGAACGACGACTTCATTGTCTATTGCGATGCTTCGAACCTTGGTCTTGGTTGTGTTCTTATCCGACGAGACAAGGTTATCACTTACGCATCTCGTCAGCTCAAGATCCACGAGAAGAACTATACAACCCATGACCTCGAGCTAGGCGCAGTTGTTTTTGTGTTAAAGATTTGACGACACTACCTTTACGGTACCAAGTGTACGATCTTCACCGATCATAGGAGCCTACAACACATCTTTGACCAGAAAGAACTTAATATGCGTCAACGCCGATGGGTAGAACTTCTCAACGATTACGATTGTGAGATTCGTTATCATCCAGTTAAAGCAAACGTCGTTGCCGACGCTCTAAGCCGACGAAGCTATCTGCATAGCATTCCCAATGTTCCAGCCCAACATCATCTCGAAACTCTCATTCGCGAAGCCCAGCATGCGTGTTTTACCAAACGTACACTGCAGAAGGAAAGAATTCACAACGATGGAGCCCAGCTTGTTAGTAAGTCGAATGGGATATTCCATTATCTGGACCGAATTTGGATCCCTACGCCGAACGATTTGCGACTGATTTTGATGGACGAAGTCCACAAATCCCGATATTCTATTCACCCCGGTGCCGATAAAATGTACCAGGACCTTCGCTATAAGTATTGGTGGCCGGGTATGAAACGGGATATCGCCCTCTATGTTGGAAAATGCCCGACCTGTTCGAAGGTTAAGGCCCAGCACCAAAGACCCTCTGACTTACTCGAATAACCCCGATCCCTGTATGGAAGTGGGAGAGTATAGCCATGGACTTCATAACCAAGCTCCCGCGTACGCCATCAGGTCACGACAGCATCTGGGTTGTCGTTGACCGTTTGACCAAATCTGCTCACGTTCTACCAATACGGGAAGACTACAAGGTTGAACGATTAGCCTGAATCTACACCGATGAGATCATTTGTAATCATGGGACGCCTCGCGACATCATCTCTGACCGTGACGCTCGGTTTACCTCGCGACTGTGGGAAACGTTTCAAGCGGCTCTCGGTACTACGCTTAATCTGAGTACCGCATTCCATCCTCAAACCGACGGTCAGACTGAAAGAACGATTCGTACCCTTGAAGACATGCTCCGTTCGTGTGTCATAGATTTCGGTGGTAATTGGGACACTTACCTGCCGTTAGTCGAATTCTCGTATAATAACAGTTATCATTCCAGCATTCAAATGGCACCATTTGAGGCTTTATACGGAAGATGATATCGATCGCCTATTGTATGGCACGAGATCGGGCATTCGCAATTAACCGGTCCTGAGCTATTGCAAGAAACGACTAACAAAGTTCTCCAAATTCGAGACAATCTGCTGAAAGCTCGGAGTCGTCAGAAAAGTTACGCCGATGGACGACGCAAGCCCCTTGAATTTGACGTTGGCGACTACGTACTCCTAAAGGTATCACCTTGGAAGGGTGTGGTCAGATTCGGCAAGAAAGGGAAACTAGCGCCGCGATATGTTGGACCTTTTAAGATTCTGGAAAGGATCGGAAAAGTCGCCTACAGACTCGAACTACCGGAGGAACCGAGTAACGTCCACCCGACTTTCCATGTTTCGAACCTCTGAAAGTGCCTGGCTGAGCATGATTTAATTGTACCTCTCGATGACCTCCAAATAAACGAAACACTACAGTTTGTGGAGAAGCCTGTTGTCACACCCCCAAAATCCACCTGCGGAGTATCACCGCTTGGGAGCGTGACTGACCAGGATCAAGCCACCAATCATATAGAACAATGTATATAGTAACAGTAATTGTAATTAAACCCAAACCAAATCCATATGAAAGGTGTTCCAAAACATAAGTAGGTAATCACTGTTTAGCGGAAGCGTATAGATAAAACCCAACATAAATAAGTATGTAATGTCATAAAGTGTTTAACAAACAATCATGATCCAAGCCCACAACGACCAGCTCCTTCCTGTGCAAGCTCCATGTATCTAACGACCTGCAAGGCATGTAACAGAGGATCAACAACTAGTTGAGCGAGTTCACAGAAAGTAAATGCGTAGTAGTAAGTTCGTTTGTAACATGTGGCTCTACTAGGCCGATAGTACGTTCAATTGGTGGGGGCTTCCCATGTTGTATAACCACTAGACTATTCGTAACCATAAGTGTTCTACATATCCCGAGAACAGTAATACGTACAAGTTTACGTAGGTTTTACGTAAGTATCCTTCACAACCGAGGATAGGGGTACGTGGGGGTTTATGTAGGTTTTACGTATGTGCCTGACACAACCGAGGCAGTAGTGAGTATCAGTTCACGTAGGTTTTACGTGAGTGTCCTTCGCAACCTGAGGACAGTGAGCAATACAAGTATACGTAGGTTTTACGTATGTATCCTGCACAACCGAGGACGATGGTATGGTAGTCTAGTAATAGTGTCCGTATGAATCTATTCAACCTTATCCTTTCAATCCCATTCCCAAGCCCTGGGAATCCCATGCCTTAGTAAGAGTGTGAACTCACCTTGGTTTGCTCGATATGTTATTGCTTCTAGAGTTAATTAGTGTTTAAGTCCGTTACACACGACCTAAGTACATTGCATATGATTTGACGTAAGTGTTTGCATCCAATTAGGGTTTGCAAGTCATTGATATCCAAGCAACTATGTTTTGTGTGTTTATTGTGTACATGAAAATATCACATAGGATGTTCACACATGCAGGATCATACAGTTGCCTTCAGTATTATACAATCACATATGGAGTCATACAGTTATATGCAGCAATTACAGTAACATACGGTAATGTACAGAAATCATACAATAAGTAGCATTCCATAACATGCATACAGTGGCGATAGGATAATCATATTTCATTCAATATTAACTTGGTTCGGTTAACAAGTCAACATACTCGGACCGTATAACTATTAACAAAGCTCGGATTACTAATGCATCTAGTAAAAGGTCGGACCACATGTCTACATATAAAAGTCATACCAAGTGGGTTATGTATAATAATTCGGATAAGACTCCCATGGCCAAAAACTCGGATCTTATGTGTGCCTAGCAAAAACTCGGACAAGAAAGAGAGGGGTATGGGGTTAAAAGCTCGGACATGAGGACATGGGGTCAAAAGTCGGACCAAGTAAGGGGGTTTTGGGGATTAAAAGTCGGACCAATGAGGCAAGGGCCACAAAGTCGGACCCCCTTCATTGTTTAAAGATCGGACAGGGGGCTCCCCCTCAAAACTCGGACCACATTCAAGGGCACTAAAGCTCGGACATCTTGTGCATTACATAAAGGTCGGACCTTGATATTATTTCCAAAAGTCGGACAACATAATCAAGCAAAGAACTCGGACCCTTTTTCATCTTATAAATCTCGGATCCTCATGCATTACACAAAACTCAGACTTTTATTGTCTTACAAACTTCGGACCTTAAAACTCAGACAACATTCTTTAAAACTCGGACATGCATTATATCATTCACAAACTCAGACAAACAATTAATCGTAAGTTCATTGTGATTATAACAGTTACGCTTCATACATTCAACAGTTACTTTCTTTTATTCATACGATCTGGAACCCTTAATTTCATTGCATTGTAAACATCAAATCAATATCCAACCATTCTATCATCACAGGCAATCGATTAAACGACTATTCAATATCATTATCATCAGAAATCAGAATCCAATCAATAATCACAGAAAGTATCATATGAAGAACTAGGGTTTTACTAAGAATCCCAAGAATCAAGAATTGATAATAATCAAGCAATCAATTAGGGTTTTCATGAACAAATAATCAATAAACAATTACCTTGAATGATTCTAGAGAAATGTGGAATCAAGAGTGATGAATATCTTGCCAATGATGATGGTGATGATTTCCAGAGAAAGTGAAAGTACGTGCTTGGACTTTTGTGTGAGGCTTAGTGAAGGATTTGGGTTAACTATCATATAAGTTTCACTAATAACTCTACACACCCTTAATTAATATATTTTACAATAGTGCACCATCTCAAACAATTTCACAGTTTCACCACCAAGTTTATGCATTTAACAAATTTATCGCAATTAACACATAACCACGCACAATCACACAATACAATTCATTGCATCAAAGCGTATACAATTCCATAGCAACTAATTGTGCAAATAATTAACTACACAAACGATTAGCGTGCAATAAATGCGAAATAGGAATCTTGGAAATTCGAGTTGTCACACCTGTCGAAATCAAGGACCGCCAAACCAAGCAGCTCAGACGCTCGCGCATTCCTATTGTGAAAGTCCGATGGGAAGGCAAACGAGGCGCAGAGTTCACTTGGGAACTCGAAAGTGACATGAAGGCGAAGTACCCGCAGTTGTTTGTTACGGCTGAAGCCTAATTTCGGGACGAAATTCCCTCAACTAGGGGAGGCTGTAACAACCCGTGTTTCGAAAGTCAAAGTCAAAGTCAAGATTGAAGTCAAAGGAAGAAAAGATTTCTAATTTCGATCTGTCACTCCTTACTCAACTCGATATTTATCGCATATTTGCTTGACTCTAGCACAGGTCAAGCACTTGCTAACGTAGGTGGCTATGCTGGCCTTCATACCGGGCCACCAATATGTAGTCTTGAGATCGTGGTACATCTTATCCGAACCAGGGTGTATCGAGTAACGAGATTTGTGTGCTTCGTCCATTACAAGCTCACGTAGACCTCCATGGAGCGGAACCCAAATGCACCCTGCCACATAGTAAGCGCCATCTTCCTTTTGTTCTAAGCGTTTCCTCGATCCTCGCAGGGACTCAGCCCTGATGTTCTCTGGTTTCAATGCTTCAACCTGAGCACCTCGTATCTGAGTAGGGAGGTTAGATTGGATGGTAAGTTGTAACGCTCGCACGTGCTTAGGTGTAATGTCCTTTCGACTGAGGGCGTCTGCCACGACATTGGCTTTGCCCGGATGGTACTTGATTGCGCATTCGTAATCATTCAAGAGTTCAACCCATCGGCGTTGTCGCATGTTTAACTCCTTTTGCTTAAAGATATGCTCGAGACTCCTGTGATCGGTGTAAATGGTGCACCTGGTACCATACAGGTAATGTCTCCATATCTGAAGAGCAAAAACTACTTCTCCCAACTCCAAGTCGTGCGTAGTGTAGTTCCTCTCGTGAATCTTAAGTTGTCGAGAAGCATAAGCAATAACTTTCTCGCGTTGCATTAGCACGGAACCAAGCCCATGAATAGATGCATCGTAGTAAACCACAAAGTCGTCGGTACCTTCTGGTAACGAGAGAATAGGAGCACTACAGAGGTTATCCTTTAGCTTCTGAAAGGAAGACTCATGAGCATCATTCCATTTATAAGCGATACCCTTCTGGGTAAGAGTCGTGAGGGGTTGAGCGATCTTCGAAAATCCCTTGATGAATCTACGATAGTATCCTGCCAATCCCAAGAATTGGCGAACTTCGGTCGGAGTCTTAGGTGTAGGCCAATTCTTTATAGAGTCGATCTTAGCTGGATCGACGTGAATTCCATCCTTATTGACTACATGTCCAAGGAAGTGGACTTCTCGAAGCCAGAAGTCGCATTTCGAGAACTTGGCGTACAGTTGTTCATTGCGAAGGAGTTCGAGAATAAGACGCAGGTGTTGTTCATGCTCCTCTTAACTTTTCGAGTAGACCAGGATGTCGTCGATAAACACAAGTACGAACTTGTCGAGGTAAGGCTTGCACACTTGTTTCATGAGATCCATGAAAACCGCAGGCGCGTTAGTCATTCCAAAGGGCATGACGAGGAACTCGTAATGGCCATAACAAGTTCTGAACGCAGTTTTGGAGATGTCTTCATTACGGACTCTCAGTTGATGATAACCTGATTGCAGGTCATCTTAGAGTAGTAGCTCGACCCTTGCAACTGATCGAATAGATCGTCGATACGTGGGAAAGGGTAACGATTCTTGATGGTGACCTTATTCAGCTCACGATAGTCGATGCACATACGGAATGTGCCATCCTTCTTTTTGACAAAGAGTACTAGTGCTCCCCAGGGCGATGAACTAGGACGGATAAATCCTTTATCCAATAGTTCTTGTAGTTGCGTAGAAAGTTCCTTCAATTCTGCGGGGGCTAGCCGATAAGGCGCTCGAGCTATAGGTGCTGCTCTGGGAGTTAGCTCGATTTGAAATTCGACCTGTCGATGAGGAGGGAGTCCAGGTAGTTCTTCAAGAAATACCTCGGGGTAGTCGCGTACAACTGGAAAATTCTCGATCCTCTTTTCCTTTTCCAGGGTGTCGGTGACGAGTGCTAAGATAGCGGTGTGCCCCTTTCGTAAACACTTCTGGGCCTTTAAGAACGAGATGATGCCTGTGACTTCTCCGCCTTTGTCACCTTGAACGATGAGGGGTTTGCCAGAATGGCGGGGAATGCGAACCATTTTCTCTTGACAGAGGATTTCAGCGCGATGTTTTGATAACCAATCCATACCAATGACGACGTCGAAGCTTCCAAGAACGATAGGGAAAAGATCGATGCTAAAGGTCTAACCAGACAATACTAGTTTGCAGTTACTGATGACGTGTGAGGCCTCGATGTTTCTACCATTAGCTAATTCGACGGTATGCTTAGAACTTAATATCGTAGGCGTACGCTTAAGCTTCTTACTAATACGTAGGGATACATAGCTAGCATCGGCTCCAGAATCAAACAATACAGAAACATAACGATCATCGAGTAGGAACTTACCCGCCACGATGTTGGGATCATTCCTAGCTTCTCCAGCTCCAATCACAAAAGCCCTTCCTCTTGCACCATTTCCAGCGTTGTTGTTATTTTGATCGTCGTTTCCAGTTCCCTGGTTGTTGTTGCGGTTTTGGTTCAGTTCAGGGCAATCCCTTTGCATGTGCCCCGTTGCTCCACATTTGTAGCATCCACGGTTGTTCCCTTGCTGCTGTTGTGGTTGTTGCGGATTCTGCCTAACTGGAAGCTGGCTCCTGCAGTCTTTGGCTTCATGCCCCATCTTGTTGCATCGTTGACATTGACTTTTGCCACAAGCCCCACTGTGGTGACGGATACACTTGTTACACTTGGGGTGGTTCCCCCGATAACCACCATGTTGCTGAGGGCCCTTGTTATTTTCAGTTTTCCTTTGCTGAGTTGGGGCCTGAGTGGGGTTAGCATCCTTGCTCTGATTTCCTTCCCACTTATGCTTGTTGTCACTAGAAGTTCCAGCAGTAGCACTGATCCTTTTGGGCAGCTTGCCCTGTTCCACAGCCTGATCAGTGAGTTTGTGAGCAAGACGGACGACCCTCTGAATCGTAGTGAGGTGGGCTGAGGTCACATGGCTCTGGATTTCTGGAACCAGACCCTTGAGGTAGAGTTCAATTCTTCGGTAAGCAGGTCGAGACATGTTTGGGCAGAGAGCAGCGTAGTCGTTGGACTGCTTGGTGTAGGTCTCAATCTCTGATCCAACCATCTTAAGCTCAAAGTACTCATTTTTGAGTTTGTGAATGTCATCCCTTTGGCAGTATTCTTCCTTGATCATGTTCTTGAAATCTTCCCATGCAGTAGCATTAGCAGTTTCCAAACCAAGCATTTGAATCTGCGCTTTCCACCATGAAAGCGCATTTCCTTCAAGTGTACCAGTAGCAAACTTCACCCAATTAGCAGGGGGACACTCGCAGACAGCAAAGATAGCTTCGACCTTCTCAATCTAGTGTAGAAGACCTATGGCACCCTCAGTGCCATTGAAGGGGAGGGGCTTGCAATCGATGAAAGTTTTGAAAGTACAAACACGTGGTTGCGCAGGCGCATGCTGACCTGTTGTGAGAAGCGAAGCGAATAGGTTTAGGGGTGAAAAGACGATGCGGCGGTAGGATCTAAACATCCTAAAATAATGAGTTTACCTCCAGGGTGAGCTGCGAAAGCTGCAGCCACCGTGTTAAGCAGGTTAGTGAATTGAGCCTTAGTCATGTTAATGTTTCCTCTTCCGCGTCCACTCATTGTCTTCATAACCAGAAAACATATTATGAGTGCGATGTTGCAGTGTAGCAAGGATGAGATAGAAGAGGGAAGTGTATCTATCTAACTAGGCACACTAGTACATATAGTAGAGCATAGATATAAAATAAACAAGCAAGTAAACACAAGTCCGAGCTATGAGGTCTAATACGTTGAGTCTTGCACTTGGAGTGTAGTGTCATTACGAGTCACGGGTTATAGTCTGGTTTTTCTCAAAAATACTTTCTTTTTAAAACTGAGTTCACTATAACCAATGGCTCTGATACCAATCTGTCACACCCTCAAAACCACATGCGGAGTACTACCGCGAGACGTGTGACTGACCAGGATCCAACCACCAATTATACTGAGCAATTTAATTAATAACAGAAGTAATATTCACCAACCACAGGGTTAGTAGATATCATAATTAAAGTTCAAAAGTTTTAAGTTCAAGTAGTAGTTTAGGTAAGTAGCGGAAGCATCGGCAAAACAATTCAAACAAAGTTCGTAGTTTAGGTTTATTATAGAACCCAACACACGGGTTAAGACGGCCACTACACATCCCCAATTTGCAAGCTCCTGAATCACTGGGTACCTGCAAAGCATGCAGTAGGGTATCAACATAATGTTGGCGAGTTCACGAGTTTGTCCAGTTTTTAATTCCAAAAACTTGTTTCAACAGTTAATCTACTCATTTATACCATGCCAAGGGGAGCTACCCCTTAAGTAAGCTACTAAACTGGTTTTACAATACCGAATACTATGCGACCGTACGTTTCCGTAGAGTGCCCCGCTTGTCAATGTTCTATCATCATTGACGGTTTTCCAGAGTCTATTAGTTCACTCCCGATCCCATACACGGGCACAGTGTGAGGCTGGTAAGACCTAAATAGTGCTATCAACTAATAACCCGTTCGCCAGGCCCCGGCGACTAATCGGTATTAAGTAGTAGGGACTTGAGTGATAGAGTTGCGTTTAGTATTGCTTGTTGCATCCAATATAAATAGTAATTAACTAAAGGTCCCGCATAAGGGGAGGAAAGTAGGTTTGTATCCCTCACAAGGGGATAGCGTTGTTTTTAGTTCCGTTTCCCAACCACCGGGAACGCATGCTTTAAAAGTTGTGAACTCACCTTGGGTTGCTCGACAGATTAGTTTACTTGGTCAAGCACGCTGGTCACCACGTCCTAACATGGTTACCAGTTTGGGTCAAGCTCGGATACAAACAAGTCACATATATCTTACACGTTTCTGACACATAAAATGCATATTATACTAACATTCCTAATGTTGGGCTGATTCTAGATTAAGCAGTAACAGTTAACCCATAGCATACAAATCACAAGTGTTATTGGGCCTATCTTATCACACTAACAGTTAATCAGAAGCATGTATCACAGAGCCCAGGTTAACCAGTAACAAGCATGAACAGTCCACACACTTTGGCCCAATAACGGAGGCAAGCAGCCCAGTCGAGACCAGGTGGTCTCGACTCGAGAATACGCGGTCTCGAGTCGCAACTAAGAGGTCTCGAGTTGCGAATGGCTGGTCTCGAGTGGCGCAGGCTGGAGTCGAAATCTCAGAGGTCTCGAGTTTAGTCTCTAGTCAAGATCATGAGATCTCGAGTCAAGATCTTGCTGGTCTCGAGTCCTTGATGTCTGCTTGTTCGGTCTCGAGTTGCCACTTGATGGTCTCGAGTCGTAACCAAGGGTCTCAACTCGTTTGTCTGATGATTCTAGAACACCTGCCAAGACTTGTACTAACCAATAGAGTTTCATGATCATGATTTTGTGTACTAACCAACCAAATTCCACAAACATGTTCCCTTGTCTAATTCTTAATCAAAACGGATCAAACACAACAATTTCAAATATTCATATCATATTCAAAATAGTTCATCATGTGTTCATATCATATTCAACACATATTCATAATGTTCTTCATTAAGGTTTTCATATATAATCAACATGCTCATCCTACACATAATCATGTAAGCCATCATCCACAAGGTGTTTGTTCTATAATATCTAACATGAACCGGATGTTCATGAGCATCCTAACTATCATTCTTTTATCAAAATATCTTATCAAGACATTATCATACAACATTTCATAAAAGGAGCATTGTTCATCTTAGACATTTGGAACCAAACATGTACATTATTCATCAAGCACACACCTTTGTCATATATTATCATCATCATACATCAAACTACTCACACAAATGAGCACTTTTTGCATAGAATATTATCTTGTTCAAAAGAAACAACTAACCGATTGTTGTGTGACACAAAGGTGTTCAAGAAGGTGATAAAGTGGAGTCTTTGAGTGATGATTACAAGCTGATCCAAAGGCCCTTTCTGTTGCCGGTTGGTTCCGAGTAGAAGGGAGGAGGATGATGGTGGAACTTTAGGGTTTTCTAGTGAGAGAAAGTGGATGGGGTGAGAGAGGGAGATAATGGAATGTTTGGGATTTGAATTGATGATTGCTAGTGCACCAAAAGAGGAAAGTCTGCTAGCCTTTTGGAGGTTTTATACCCATTTCGAGTGGTGCACCCTAAAGGGATTCCGAGTGGGCTCAAGGAGGGGTGCGGCCCACGGCCCAACTGTTCACTCGAGACCGAGTGGTCTCGAGTCGGGTCCTAGTGGTCTCGGCTCACTAATATTCACACATATATGTATACTACATTCACATAACTTGATACAAGAATCACATAGCATATCAATATCAAACACAAACTTTCATTTAATAATATATATACATACGATGTCACTACAAGATACCTGCTCGGGAAAACCTAGAGTGTCACAAGGTTTGGGTGGTTCCTGTCCGATCAGGAGTACCGAGTATTGACAAGGTTTCTGTTGTTTAACACGTTACCCAAAACATCTCGATAAAATGACAAACTATCAAAATAACCAAGTGAAAGACAAACGGAACGGCCAGGATGGAATGCCGTACGAACGGACTGTCACCCGAACGGGTTGTCACCCGATCGATTCACCCTTGGGTCCCACACTTAAACAGTTTACCAACATTTGAAGTCTGATCATTGAACGAGTTGTTGTCCGATCGGATTAACCGCTCGAACATGTGACAATTAAACTTCAACTCTTAAACAATTATCAACATGTTCAATACCAGCAGGTTGCCACCCGATCGGACTACAATCCGATCGAATAACAAACTGCTGTGAACTTGTTCTCTCTAGAGTGTCCAACCAATCGGGGAATCGCCCGATCGAACGGTCGTTCGATCGATCGACCTGAAAGGTAGTGATACTTCGATGTTTTCAAAATACTACAACAAAAACTTCAAAATTCAAGCCATCATACACAAACACATCCTTCTCAAAGGAGGAAACAATCCACTCGAAAGGCCATCCGATCGGATGACCATCCGAGCGGACTGATATTCGCACGACCCGCTGTCCGATCGGACTACCATCAGATCGAACCGCTGCCCGACCCACTAACACTTGTATCGTTTTACGCGTCACTTATCGTTATGCTATCGTTCTGTTCAGGCTAACCTTACTCTCTAGCGCTCCCTTCAATCCACCAATCGTTGTGAGTATACTCGATCCCTTTTTGCTTTATGCACTTTGGGGTGTTACATACGTTACTTACTCTAAATCACATCGAACACACTACGCAATACTTTTAATGCTAACCGTTACCGCATGTTATACGTGACTTAATGAATGCTTGTTTGTTATGTTTACACATGGAATGCTGTCTACCTGCCTTAGCAACGATAGTACTATAGTTTGGACTCAGCACCTGTTTACTCAGGGGTTGTTAAGGACAATTAGTTACATGGCTCACAGTGGTGAGTGTGTATCGCGAACTGCCTTGGGCAGTCAACCCGCAGTCATTGGTATCGATAGGTTCATGTCGATAACTAACATGCCTCATTTCACACTGTGTACGTGCTGGTTATGCGTAATCAATTTCGAACTCTATTATATCTATTAAACTTGTATGCTCACCTTTTCACTATGTGTATTGTCTTTTAATTTAACGTATGTGACAGGTGCTTAGGATGCTTATTTGCTTTCTTTGCTGTGAAATCGAGGCTAGGAAAGACCTAGGTCAACAATAAACAATTGTCTGTAATAAAAATCTGAGTTGTCGGAACAGAACAATTTGACTAGATCTTTTCTGTAATAATTGTATTATCATTTATGACATGGTATGGGACGTGTTGCTTTAAATATCTGGTAAATATAGTTGTTATGGAAACTTCTGGACAATCTGTTTCGCTTAGTGTCGCGCCCTGATGATTCCGCCATCGGTTGGGGTGTGACAATTCTGATCGGATAGCAGTTCGGTCGGATGGCTATCCGATCGGGCGACAATTGTCACAACCCCCATCCCCTAATTACCCGGGAAGAGCCGTGGCCAGTTTCAGTGGTATCGGTGGTTATCATTTTGGTAGCGAAAATTACATCAGGACCGTAGTTAGGAAATATTTTATCAGAGTAAAATACCACACTTTCATAATATTAAACACGTGGGAAAATCTCTTTATTTTTAGGTAACTTTATAGCCACTTTTCCAAGCCTTCAGTGCTGTCCAGCTGGCTTCTATTTGGCTTGCACATTTTATTACCTGAAACGCGTTTAAAAACATTTTGTCAGTGGGAAATACTGGTGAGTGAATCTCATTAGTAATACCCTCCCTGAGACGGCATTCCAACGACTACGTCGGGCAGAACCCCGACAGCCGTTACGGAACCCTGGATCAATCGGGCAGCGTATCTAATATGTAACCAGGGTTATAATACTTACAACGAGGTAGAAGTTCATTATTTAGGGGGGTAAAATACCCGAAAATTATGTTAATTCTTCAGAATTTCGAGAGAGAAAGAGATTTGGTGCGAATTGTGAACTGAGGCCGATAGCGTCTATTTATAGTGTCTAATCGACACTTCCTCGCGGCCCGCGTAAACCACACAAGCATCCTTCGTGGCCCGCGACATAGGGGGGTAGGCCCTATCCTTGTGTCGACAGGTGGCGGCTTCCGGGTGTCACCGCTTGGCCTATCGCTCGCGCCCTGCGTAGCTCCTAGAGTAGTCTGTCGCGGCCCGTGACCGACTTATTTTTCTTGTTTTTATTTTGTTTTTAATTATATAAGGTATTCGGGGCCCGGTTTTCGCATACGAGGTATGTTTTAAGACATATAGGGACATTTTAAATATATTAGGGGTGTCGAAAATATTTTGAGGGTTGTTATATCCTCCCCACCTTGTTTTAGAGCTCGTCCTCGAGATCTACTGGAACAAGTGTGGATATTTCCTTTGCATTTCTGATTCAAGCTCCCATGTTTATTCTGGTCCTCTTTTGGAGTCCCATTTCACTTTGACCAGAACTAATCTCTTGTGTTTAAGATTCTTAACTTTCCTATCTTCAATCTGTAGAGGCTTCTCTACAAATTTAAGTTGTTCATTTACCTCTATATCCTTAAGAGGTACTACTAGTGATTCATCAGCTAAGCATTTCTTGAGATTAGATACATGAAATACATCATGTATTCCTACCATTTCCTCTGGCAGCTGTAGCTGATAGGCTACAAGTCCTATTCTTCTAATAATCTCAAAAAGGTCCAACATACCGGGGGCTTAGCTTTCCCCTTTTGATGAATCTTACCACTCCTTTCCAAGGAGAGACTTTCAATAACACTTTGTCTCCTACTTGAAATTCTAACGACTTGCGTCTGTTATCTGCATAGCTCTTTTGTCGATCACGTGCTGCTTTCAGTCGTTCCTTGACTTGAACAATCTTGTCTGTTGTTTCTTGTACTATCTCTGGTCCAGATAATTGCTTTTCTCTAATTTCTCCCCAACAGACTGGCGTTCGACACTTTCGTCCATAAAGTGCTTCGAAGGGTGCAGCATTGATACTGGTATGATAGCTGTTGTTGTAAGAAAATTCTATTCGTGGTAAGTGATCATCCCAATTACCTCCGAAATCAATTACACAAGCTCTAAGCATGTCCTCCATTGTCTGAATTGTCCTTTCGCTTTGTCCATCAGTTTGAGGATGATAAGTTGTGCTCAGATTTAACTTGGTTCCCATTGCTTTTTGGAAACTTGTCCAAAAATGAGAGGTAAAACGGCTATCTCTATCAGAAACAATTGATAAAGGAATTCCATGTAATGAAACTATTTCATTTACATAGAGCTTAACTAGTTGTTCCATACTGAAAGTTTCCTTCATTGGTAGGAAATGAGCTGACTTAGTTAGCCTATCTACAATCACCTAGATTGTATCATTACCTTTTCTGGTTTTGGGTAACTTAGTAACAAAATCCATTGTTATTAATTCCCATTTCCAAACTGGCATTTCTAACTGTTGCAAGAATCCTGAGGGTTTCTGATGTTCAGCTTTGACTTGTGAACAAGTCAAACACTTAGAAACATAGGCTGCTATATCCCTTTTCATTCCTATCCACCAAAAATTCTTTCTTAAATCCTGACACATCTTATCATTTCCAGGATGCATCGTATACTTAGACTTATGGGCCTCTTCTAATATACGATGACGTAGGTTCCCTAATTTAGGTATCTACATTCTTTTCTTATGGAATCTCCAGATTCCATCTGTTCCTTGTTTTAATTCCTTAATCATTCCTTTCAGATTTTCAGTATCTTCCTTGATTACTGATTCTTGTGCTTTTCTAATCTGTTCATTTAAATCTACTTGTAGATTTAATTTAAGAGAACGCACTCTTTTTGGCTTTTCATGATACTTTCGACTTAAAGCATCAGCCACTACATTAGCCTTTCCTGCATGATACTGGATATTGCAATCATAATCACTAAGAATTTCCATCCAGCGCCTCTGTCTCATATTCAACTCCTTTTGCCTGAATACATACCTTAAACTCTTATGGTCGGTGAAAATGGTAAACTTACTACCAGAAAGGTAATGTCTCCAAATCTTAAGGGTAAAAATTATGGCTCCTAATTCCAAATCATGGGTTGAATATTCTCTTCATGATTCTTAAGTTGTCTAGACACATAGGCTATAACTTTTTGGCGTTGCATCAACACACATCAATAACCTAACTTAGAAGCGTCACAATAGACTACAAAGTCTTCAGTCCCTTCTGGTAACACTAGTATGGGTGCATGAGTTAGTCTTTGCTTAAGAATTCTAAAGGCTTCTTCTTGTTTTGGTCCCCATTCAAACTTAAAAGATTTACAGGTTAGCTTTGTTAAGGGAATGGCTATTCTAGAAAAATCTCGAATAAATTTTCTATAGTAACCGGCCAATCCTAAGAAACTTCTAACCTTGGTTGGTGATTCAGGGGTTTTCCATTTGGTAATTGCCACGATCTTGGTGGGATCCACATGAATTCCTTCATGATTGACTAAATGTCCAAGAAACGGTACTTGTTCTAACCAAAACTCGCACTTTGAAAATTTTGCATAAAGCTTTTCTTTTCTCAATAAACTTAGAAGTGCGTGCAAATGCTTTGCATGTTCCTCCTTACTTTTAGAGTAAATGATAATATCATCTATAAAAACAATTATGAATTTATCCAAATATGGCTTACATATTCGGTTCATCATGTCCATAAACGCGCCTGGGGCATTGGTTAGACCAAATGGCATGTCAGTAAATTCATAACGGCCATACCTTGTTCTGAAAGCGGTCTTAGGAATGTCCTCTTCCTGTACCTTTAATTGATGATATCCTGACCGTAAATTGCAACTGATCAAACAAATCATCGATTCTTGGTAATGTGTACCGATTCTTAATCGTGACTTTGTTCAATTCACGGTAAATAATGCATATTCGCATTGACCCGTCTTTCTTTTTGACGAACAGTATCGGCGCTCCCCATAGCGATGAACTTGGCTGTATGAATCCTTTTTCCAACAATTCGTCCAATTGTTTCTTTAGTTCCTGCATTTCTGCTGGGGCCAAACGGTCTGGGTGCTTTGGCAATAGGTGCTGTTCCTGGTAGCAGATGAATTCTGAAGTCAACTTCTCTGTCTGGCGGTAATCCTGGTAGTTATTCTGGAAACACATCTGGAAACTGGGATACTACTGGAATATCCTTTAGTTCTTCTCCTTTAGTGTTAGTGATTATAGAAATCAAATACACTAATGATCCTTTTCTTATATAACCAGATGTTTTCATCACAAAGATGAATTTCGTGGATCTAGATGGTTTGGCTCCTTTAATTGTGATCTTTTCACCCTTTGGTGAATTTACTTGGATTGACTTTTGATCAAATAGAATACTGGGTTATTGGCTATTAACCAATCCATTCCTAATACAACATCAAATCCTGCCAGATTCATTGGGTAAAGGTTTGCAATAAATTTTTGATTTAAAAATTCTATTCTTGCTCCCTGCAAGATTTCGGTAATCTTAATGGTTTCTCCATTTGCTGTCTCTACTAGACATTCTTGTGGGAGTTTAGTTAATGGTTGGTTGAGAGGTTTGCAAAACGAAGTATTAGTAAAACTTTGGTTTGCACCAGAGTCAAATAATACTTTAGCAAAAGCATCATTAACTAAAAACGTACCGGCAATCACGTCCGGAATCATCTTGGCTTCTTCTGCAGCCAGAACAAATGCTCTAGCATTTTTAGTAGTCTTGTGGTTCATGGCTGGAGCTAGTTTCGGAAAGTTCGGCTTGATATGACCTTTTTCTCCACAGTTGAAGCACATTCCATTATTAGGTTTCTTCCTACAGTCTTCCTCCTTGTGTCCTGGTATCTTGCAGAAATTGCAGTAGGTGGAGCATCTTCCTGAATGCTTCTTCATGCAGGCCTTGCAGTAAGGTGCAGTGGTAGAACCTACATTTTTCCTATGGTTGGAATTACCGTAGCGGTATTCCTGGGTAAGCTTTTGAGCTAGGTTTCTCCTCTGGTCTTCTTCTCGTGTACGGACTAATTCATCAGTCAAGGTATTTGCTAGTTCTACAGCTTCCTCTATGATTTGGGGTCTAGCTGCCTTGACTACATGCCTAATTTCCCCGATTTCCCTATATATAACGGGAGATCAATACTGGTTCTGGTGATGCACGGGTTGGCACTATTCGAGCATATTCAAAGAATAATGTACTGTACCCCTTACTATCTACTCCAGTCATTTTAAGGTTTTAAAACTTATTTGCTATCTGTTCTTTTTCATTGGGAGGGCAGAATTTCCTTTCCACCCTGTTCTTAAATTCTTCCCATTCCATATTGTAAACCCTATCACTTCCCCTAGACCGGAGGATAGTGTTCCACCATTCTAAAGCTGAGTTCTTAAACAGATTGGAAGCAAACATTATTTTATCCTCTTCTGCACACTTCCTTATTTTTAAGACAGCCTTAGACTTTTCTATCCAGCGTAGAGTTGCAATGTGTCCTTCATTGCTAGAGAATACTATTGGTTTGCAGGACCAGAATTCTTTATAAGAACAACCATAAGATATGGTTCTTCTTCTTTTGGGAATGGGCACCTGAAGTATGGGTCTATTGTTTACGCTGTGTTCAGGTTCAGTTGGTCGCTTACTGCCATGGTTACTTTCATTATCAGCTTCCTTAACAGTTTGGATAATAAATGGCATTGCGTCTATAATCCCATGTGCCACTATATGTTGGATGGCACAATTATCCACTTGATTTCCATTGTTGTTGTTGTTCGGATTATCATTGTTCGGGTTATCGTTATTCGGTTTATTGTCATTCTGGTTTTCCTGGTTCACTTCGTTGTCCATCTGAATTTTAAACATTTACCAATTATTAATATCACAAGATAATATTTAATACAACCAATCACATAACATGCATATTGATCAATAACGTCGAACATTGCGACTTACTCTTTCTTATATATTATGCATCTAATACAAACTGGAACTAGAATTACAATACAACTGAAATTGAAATTACACTACTAATAGGCATCTGTAACTATTGTCTAGATATTTTTTTTCAAACGTACACACATATTATACATATTATTATTATCATTATTATTATTATTATTATTATTATTATTATTATTACTACTACTACTACTACTACTACTACTACTACTACTACTACTACTACTACTACTACTACTACCTCCACCACCACTGATATGGGTTCATCCAGAACTCCATATTACGCGCGTCATACTTCTAGACGAGTCGTTCTCTTCTCGCTACTTTCTAAAATCTCTTCTCCGAAAGTTCGGAGCTCTTGCACATTTTCTGCACACATTGGGGGTGCAGGTGCTGGTACTGGGTTTGGGAACTGGGGCATGGGTTCCTAGTACGGGTATGGATTCTCTAGAATTTCTCTAATGTATTGATGGCTATCATAGAAGGGATCTAGAGGGTCCAAACCTGGGTAGGCTGCTAGATTCGGCATGGGTTCATCTTCTGGTATTGGGTAGCATTGCTGGTAATCCCTATGGTCATCGAACCACGGGTCGTAGTTTGGGTCTAAGGGATTAGGTGCTGGTACTCTAGGTATCTCTTCTGGGTTAAAATCATGCATTTGAATTTGATTTTCTGGGTTGTTCTCAATTTCCATTGGTTGGGTGGGAAACAATGGTAATGGTTGGGGTGCTATGAGTTGCTCCAGGTTAGGGTCGGCAGCTGTGGTGGCTAGGATATAGAAATTGGCTAAAGTCCTATTAATCATATCTTGTGTGTGGGCATCTGTTTCTCTCTTGGCGGCTGCTACAGCACACTGTTGTTACAACTTTTTCATTCTTTTCCTACGTTCATGCGCTCCCCTACTGAACCATCCTCTCATTTTAGGAGGGAATGGCTCTTTAGACTGAACCTTAAACACGAATATCCCATCTTCATTGTCAGCTGAATACCCTGAGAGGGCATGTTGTGAAGAGGTGTCTTCGCTCCTAGGTGAGTTGGACAACTGACGGTAGGCGTCGGAAGTTCCTTGGTCGCTCATACTGTAAACTAACAAATAGTCAAATAACACACAACAATAAAATACAATTATGCACGTAGTTCCGTAGATATTTTCCTAACATTTTAAATAATATCTTGGTGTCAGCAGAAGACTTCTGTGGCTGAATTAGTAGCTTAGCTCTGATACCACCTTCTGTCACAATCCCCGTCCCCTAATTACCCGGGAACGGGCGGCCGTGGCCAGTTTCAGTGGTATCAGCGGTTATCATTTTGGCAGCGAAAATTACATCAGGACCGTAGTTATGAAATATTTTATTAGAGTAAAATACCACACTTTCATAACATTAAACACGTGGGAAAATCCCAAGTTTTAAGTACACACATTTTCATAGGGATAAACCCTATTTTATTTAATAAAACATCTCTTTATTTTTAGGTAACTTTATAGCCACTTTTCCAAGCCTTCAGTGCTGTCCAGCTGGCTTCTATTTGGCTTTCACATTTTGTTACCTGAAACGCGTTTAAAAACATTTTGTCAGTGGGAAATACTGGTGAGTGAATCTCAGTTTAATCAAGTTAAGTAAAACCATTGTACAGTATTGAGGGTGGTCGCGCAATTACATTTGTTTCCATCTACTTTAATTACCACCCACGGTACTATCAACCCGACTTGTGGTCATGTTACTACTCACAATTGTTAGGGGAGGATTTTCCAATCCTAAGGATCACAGATCCTCAAATACTGCCAGGATCACGGATCCTTAATTCTGTTTGAATTAAGGATCCTCAGAAGGTGTTGTAGGATCAGGTTCCAGGATCCTTATTGTTATCCTTACACTAACGGTTGTCTTCATTGTATGTGAGCTTGTTTTGCAGGAGTATGCGCATGGACCAGGTCTTACCGATATTCTTGGAGAATATGCCCTCAATATTCCGTACGTGCTTGGCCTTTGTGAATGTTATGGAGATCATGGGAAGCTTGCACATTTAGCGGATAGTTAGTTATCTAGTTATTTCTAATTTTAAAAAGGGGATAACAAGCTTGAGTTAGAACACAATTGGCTAAGTTAGCTAACACACATACTCGAAACAGCTCTCAACAGTTCACTTGGCGATCTCATACACTTTTGCACTCTAGTGATCCTTGTAACAAGCTTGTTATCAACCCGAGTTGTATCAATCATTTGTGTAATTATAGTTGGTGATCGGTAGTTTCCATCACCCGAGGTTTTTTATGCCGGAGATCAACTCTTGATCAAGGGATTTTTCCTCGTGTAGATCCTTGTGTCACTTGTTCATTTGATTTGCAAGTTATTCATACAATCGTTCATTGATTCAAGCATCACACCTCACAACAAAAGATTTGGTTGCATTATCCTTCTTGATTTTTGACCAAAACAGTTTGGCGCCCACCGTGGGGCAATTGGTGCTTCATTCCTAAGAAATTTTTGTCTTTGTGATCATCTCGGTTCATTACAACCAAGCAGATGGCTTCTTCAGCAAAGAGCACTTCAAGTTCAATGCCGACTATCACTTCTTCACAGGACGTTCCACCTTTGCCTCCACCACCTTCTGGATCTCAGAAGAATGCTGAGAATACTGCAAAGAGACAGAGCCCCATTTTCACAAAACCACCATCTTCTTCTGTTTCTTCTAATCCTACTAACAGTGATCTTTTTACTTTAATTTTGCAGATGAGGGATCACATACAAGAGCAGGATAAAACCAACGAAAGGATCCTCAAAGAGATTGGTGATATCAAGAAACAGAAGAGATCAGTGGAGGATCATTCTCCATTGATGCCTAGATCGCTGAATTTCGACACTCCGGTCATAACCTCCCAGTATTCTGCAGCTCCGGATGTCCAATACCTGGGTGGATTAACAGGAATGCGTTCTAGATCATCGGCATTGACTCAGGCTCTAGGATCCTACTTTCAACCTTCAGGATCCTCTTCAGCATCAGGGATCCTTCTTCTAGCATCAGGGATCCTTCACCAGTTCAGGAGGGTACCTGGGGACACAACCAGCTCAAGGATCCTCTTAGGTTCAAGGATCCCCTCAAGTTCAAGGATTCTCTCAAGTTCAAGGATCCTCCTTTCAGCCTCAAGGATCCTCTCAGGTTCAAGGATTCTCTCAGGTTCAAGGATCCTCTTTTCAGCCTCAAGGATCCTCATCGCAGGTTTTCGGATCCATGGATTATCCTCTAAGACCCCCATTTACAACGAATCAAGGATCCAACATCTTTCAGGATCAAGGATCCCTAAGAAGTGTGTAACCTGGAAGTTCAGATGTTCATCAAGGAGACTTCATACCGATGCAGACCATTGCTTCTTCTGGTCCCTCAATTATACCAGAATCCCGCCAATATGGATTCACATCAGGAACTTCAAACTTGAATCCTCCGGGAGGTAACACTTTGAATAATTCATATACTGTTAACCATGGCTTTATGCAGGATACAGGTATCAACCAGGCTATGGCTAGGGAATTACAGAAATTGAAGGATATGATACCCAGCGTTGCAGGAGTGGTTAAACCCATTCCTGAAATCCAAGATGGAAGCCATAGGATATCTCGTTTTGCACCACCCCTTTGTGATGCAAAAATTCCTAAAAGGTACCAGATACCAACCATGAAGTTGTATGATGGTTCAACAGATCCAGAAGAGCATGTGGCTCAATACAGAGAAAGGATGGAGATCAATCCAATTCCTGAGCGGTTAAAAGAAGCATGTCTATGCAAGGGATTCGGATCCACTCTTACAGGATCGGCTCTTAAATGGCTGCTAAGTCTTCCCCCTTACTCTTTTACTTCATTTGCTAATCTAGTTAACCTGTTTAATAGTCAATTCTCATGTAGTAGAAAATTTGAACGATAAACTAGTGATCTATATAGGGTAACACAAGGTCAAAATGAATCACTTAGAGATTATATCACTAAGTTTAGTAAAGAATCCTTGGATATTCCTAATTTGGATATTGCTACGGCTGTAGAAGCCTTTAAATGGGTTTGCTTAGGGATTCATTATTCTATGATAATCTTGTCATGACCCCTTGCAGGAATCTTGATGAAGTAAGAACCAGGGCCCTTAGATTCATCCGGTTAGAGGATGATAAAAGGATCCAGGAAAGGCGGGTAGGATCCTCAAAGCAGGAAAAGCAAGGATCCTACTTCAGGAACAACAAGTCCAAGTCCTACAACAAGTCTGATAACCAGAATGTGCATGCAGTAGAACAGGAAGAGGATGATGAGGATTATCCTCCAATTTCTGAATATTGTTTTTCTGTTGATAACAATGAACTAATCCTTGCAATGCAGAACCTAGGTGAAAAAGCAAGATGGCCTAGAAAAAGTGATAAGCCAGCTGCAACAAAAGACAGATCCAAATGGTGTGCATATCATGAGGATTTCGGTCATCTCACTGAAGAATGTATTGCATTGAGAAAAGAGATTGGTTACTTGTTGAGTAAGGGGCACTTGAAGGAGCTGTTGGGAAGAAAAAAATCAAGGATCCAGGATCCTGAAAAAGATTCCAGAAAGAGCTCCTGCTCCTCCAGCAGATGCACAAGTTATAAACTTCATATCCGGTGGATCAGACATTTGTGGCACTTCCTTTTCAGCAGCCAAGAGACATGCCAAGGAAACCAAGATGGATAATGGGGATAGACCCATCCGAACTTCCTCTGTTACCCAGGATAAAGTTATAACTTTTGATGAGGATGATCGTGTTGATGTCCAGGATCCTCATCATGATGATCTTGTTATTACTTTATTTATATCTAACCACTTTGTTCGCAGGATCCTGATAGATGGATGAAGCTCAGTAAACATCATTCAGCTTGATGTCCTCAAGAAGATGAACATCCCTGAATCTGATATTGTGCCAAGATCCTCAGTTCTTGTGGGATTCAGTGGAGAAACCAAGAACACATTGGGGGAAATCAAACTCCCCATCTATATTGAAGGACTTCATTCTTATCAAAAATTCCATGTTATAGATTGCTTATCCTGTTGCAATGTTATCCTTGGCAGGCCATGGATAGATGACATGAAGGCAGTCCCATCGACCTATCATCAATGTGTTAAGCTTCCTAGTCCATGGGGGTGGTGAAGATTGAAAGCGACCAATAGGAAGCTAAGAATTGCAACACATCATCAATGAAGCCAGCCTCAAGACCAAGGGAGCAATAGCAACTAAAGTATCCTCCAAGAGATGTCTTGGAGGCAAGAGAACAGGATGTGAAAGACGTCCTTATGGATCCTCATGATCCTGAATCCAATATCTTCATAGGATCAGGGATCCTTAGCAACATTGAACAGGATTTGGTATCCTTCCTCAAGAAGAGAAAAACTACCTTTGCTTGGAAGCATGAAGACATGACAGGTATCTCTAAAGATATAATTACTCATAAACTTGGCATTGACAGGTCATTCAAACCAATTCATCAAAAAAGGAGGAAGTTTGCACCTGAAAGGAATGCTATTATCCAGGAAGAGGTAGATAAACTACTCCGGGCAGGTATAATAAGAGAGGTTAAGTATCCAAGGTGGTTAGCCAATGTGGTTGTTGTTCAAAAGAAAAATGGAAAATGGAGGGTATGTGTCGATTTTACTGATTTAAACAAGGTATGTCCCAAGGATCCTTTCCCATTACCCCACATTGACTCCATGGTGGATGCTACCGCGGGTCATGAGTTGTTGACTTTTATGGATGCTTCATCTGGATTTCAACAAATTCAGATGGAACCATCTGATCAAGAGGATACAGCCTTTATGACCCCAACTGGTATATATTGTTATATTGCTATGCCATTTGGAAGGAATGCAGGTGCTACTTATCAAAGGCTAGTCAATATGATGTTCAAGGAACAAATTGGACACACTATTGAAGTCTATATAGATGACATGGTGGTTAAGTCCAAGAAAGATGAGGATCACCTTAGAGACTTGGAGGAAACATTCGATATCCTTTATAAATTTAATATGAAACTAAATCCTTCCAAGTGTCACTTTGGTTTTAAAGCAGGAAAATTCCTAGGCTATACGGTGACAAAAAGAGGCATTGAGGCAAGTCCAGAGCAAATTAAGGCAATTGTGAACATAAAATCTCCTGCCAATGCAAAGGATGTACAAAGATTGACAGGCAGGATCGCAGCCTTGAATAGGTTCATATCCAAGTCATCAGAAAAGTGCAAGGAATTCTATGACATTTTGAGAAAGAAGAAGAAATTTGAGTGGACTGAAAAGCATGAAAATGCTCTCAAAGCTCTTAAGGATTAACTATCCTCAGCTGCTGCCTTGATGAAACCAGAAAAAGGGGATATATTATCCTTATATTTCGCGGTATCCTCTAAAGTAGTAAGTGCAGTCCTTGTTAAGGATCACCAATGTACACAACATCCTATTTATTATGTAAGTAAGAGTTTGCTTGATGCTGAATCCAGGTATTCACATTTAGAAAACTTATCCTTGCTTTAATTATGGCATCTACTAAGTTAAGACATTATTTTGAAACTCAGGCCATTATTGTTAAGAGTAACTTTCCAATTAAGAATGTTCTCAGGAAACCTGAAATGTCAGGAAGGATGGCTAAGTGGGCAGTGAAGCTCAGTGCTTATGATATAAGATATGAGCCTAGAACTGCCATTAAATCCCAAGCCTTAGCTAACTTTGTGGCAGATTTCAGTAGTGACTTGCAAAGGGAAGCTGAGTTAGAAGTCCAACAGCTTGAAGAAACTAAGGATCCTTAGATACTCTTCACTGATGGAGTTTCTAATGTCAAAGGAACTGGGCTTGGAATACTACTAAAATCGCCACAGGGGGACATAATACCCCAATCTATAGCTTGTGAGTTTCAAACTACTAATAATGAGGCTGAATATGAAGCCTTGATAGCTGGTTTGCAAATTGCCAAGCATATGAGGATCAGGTATCTTGAGGTACATGTAGATTCATTGTTAATTACTAATCACTTTAATGGATCCTATGCTGTTAAAGGTGAAAAGCTAATCAAATACCTAGAGATAGTCAAGGAATTGGCACTCTCTTTTGTTTCTTTTAGTTTGACACAGGTACCTAGAGAAGAAAATGCAGAAGCTGATGCATTAGCCAACTTAGGATCATCCTTGAAGATCCAGAGGACATCAAGATCCCTATTATTCATATCCTAACTCTTGCTATTGAGGATCATGTAGCCATGGAGATAGGAGAGGATTCTGCAATCATCCCTAGTAATGATACACAATCTCATTCAAGATCATGGATCCTTCCAATCATGAGATATATCCAGCATGGAGAGATCCCTACAGGAGAAAACCCCAGGGCTTTCAAAATCAAGGTATCTTAATTTACAATATTGAATAACATATTATACAAACGATCTCTTGCAGGACCATATCTGAGATGCATTGAGGATCCTGAAATTCAAGAAGTCCTAAAGGATTTTCATGAAGGAGATTGTGGAAACCATACTGGGCGCAAGGCATTGTTCTCAAGGATCCTTAGAACAGGATACTATTGGCCTACTATGAAGAAGGATGCTATGGATTATGCCAAGAAATGTGATCCTTGTCAGAGACATAGTAACTGTTTTGGTCAAAAATCACACAAGGATAATGCAACCAAACTCTTTGTAAATGGGGAATGATGCTTGGTATGATGAGCAAAGTAAAGGATCACTTAAATATAAATTGCACAAGTGACATAAGGATTTATACGAGGAAAAAGCCCTTGATAAATGAATGATCTCCGGCATAAAAAACCTCGGGTGATGGAAACTACCGATCACCAAACTTCAATATAACAAACAATGTTTACAACTTCGGATGGTAACGAGCTAGGTACAAGGATCACTATAGTATCGTATGCTAAAGCGTGTGAGAAATGTGTTGTGTCTTCCAAATGCTGAAGAGTGCAATTTATACAAGTGTGTGTGGTTGTATTTTAGGCAAATCACCTAATTACTAGCTCGTTACCCCTTTAGAAATAGAAGTAAATTTAGCCTAATTAATTGCCCTTGAATTGTGCTGAGTTTCCATATTCTCCATAACGTCCATCTTTGATTATGCATGTGCGAAATTAGCATGACAGATTCCTTTTTTACGTTGCTAAGACCTGGTCCAACTCGTAATTCCTGCAAAACAACATTAAATCCAAAGAGAACAATCGTTAGTATGAGGATCCTTAGGATGATCCATGATCCTGATCCTGGAGCTCTTCTGAGGATCACTATCTGCCAAAGAAACAAGGATCACTTGTTAGGATACCAAGTAAGGATCATAGGTCATAAAATCCAGCCCTAACAATTGCCCCCAAAATATAAGGAGTATTTATGTAATATAGACGAGTTATATTTTGCCGGTCTTATCTATAACTAACTTAACGGATATATAGCCGTTAGGGTGGAACTATCCGTTGCGATCTGACGTCATGGAGGTGACAGCCCTGCACAATCATGATTATAAATAGAGATAGGGATAGGATCGTTTGCATTTAAATTCAGGAACTCTTCCCTTTATAACCGCGACCAGAGGATTGAACAGGTATTCCCCTTTATCTTCTTTCTTCCTTGCTCTGTTTTTCTTTTCTTTTTCCATCGTTCTGCGAAAGATGTTGCTCCGGAACTCTCCCTGTAAGGATCCTAAGAAGAGCAGCCCCTTGAAGGGTCAAGGGATCATCAAGGATTCCCCCACCGAGAGGTGTTGCTTTACCGACCCTCAAATCGATAAAATCCGTCATTGCTTCCTGGCAGAAACCCTTTTCAAGTCTTTTAGTCCTACCGCTTTGAGTAATTTCATCTCTGAGACTTGGGTAGCTTTCCCGGTCACTCCTTTCATGATAGGATACTCGTATCCTTTCCCTTAGTTTACCCAATCCTTTTTCTCTCTTACCGGCATCTGCTATATCCAGGCTATGCCGATGATCTGGAGGGTGTTATACACCCTTGAAAGGATCATCGAACAAGAAGGGATAGACCTTGGCATGGCAGAGTTGGCTGAGATGTATGATCTCACAACTTTTGGATCCCACCGATATTTGTTCAAACGAAAGACCGGAGAAGAGCATCCTGTTCTCAAAGTTACCAAAAATGACCTGAACTGGAAGCGGCGGTTCTTTTTTGTAAGGAGAGATACCATCCCTAACGGGAAGGATTTGCCCAAGGAGTGGGCTACCCATGGTAGGATCCTAGAAGGATCACCATAGAACTTATTCCTCAGGATAAGGATCACTGATATTCTCTTGTTTATTGTGCAGCTATATCCGTTTCCCGTCTTAGGTTGACTCCTGCTGCAAAAGAGAGACTCCTGGCCTTTAAGAAGCTTGATCCTGAAACAAGAACTTTCCAGGTTACCACCCAGGATTCTCAGGAAGTATCCTCTGCCTCTGTCACAATGTCAAGTAAGTATCCTTATTTAAGGAGTATTTATATAACGAGAGTCAAATAATATTAAGATACTTATCTTGTTTTGGTTGTGTAGGTGCTGGAAAATCCTCTAAGTCTGCTTCAAAGTTCGGCATCGATGATCTTACTAATGTCAAATCTACAAGGAAGAAGACTCCTGCTAGCGCAAATGCTTCCGTCCCCAAGGCACCTGTTAGAGGGAAAGGAGGCAAGAAGAGAAAAACCTCTGAAGCTGAGGATCTTTAAGGCCTGCCCCTGCTCCGCCAAAAAATTTCTGGACTACTTTAATGAGGTAAGGATCACTGCCCCTGTTTGTGTATCCTGATAGTTTTGAGGATTGTTTGTTTCTGATGTTATGCCTTGTTTTCCTTGCAGAAATTTGCTGAGATAGAGACGTATGTTGGCCACGCCGAGGATCAAGACCGCCAGATTGCTGACCTTCAACAAATGGGTGTGCTGAAGGATCTTAAGATAGCTGACCTCGAGAAGGAGCTCCGAGCCTCCAAGGATGATGCTGCCAAGATGCTGATCAACTTTGACTATGAGAAGCATGAGATCACCCAGGATGCCAAGGTCTCTGCTGCAATAACCATGTATAAGATCCAGCTGCAGATGGCTATGGAGGCTCAGGATCCTGCCTTCGACAAGAGCACATGGGATGTAGAGGGTTGGAAGGCGAGGCTGGCAGAGTTGGAGGATGATGAAGAAGCTGAGGAGATCCCGATGCTTGAGGGTGGAGGCACTGGCAAGGATCATGCTGGAGAGGTAAGCGGAGCTGGTGGTGATGGTGCAGCGAAGGATTGAGCTGCAGGATTGGGCGATGAAGGAAACTTCTAGACATAGCCGGAGCCCAATTTTTTGTTTGGTGGTTGTTGATGTTTTTTAAAACAATTATGGTCTGTAATTCGAACAATAGTTTTAGGGTTAAGGATCCAGGATCCTTCAGACAATAGGTAGGATTACAAATGGTGGAGGGATCCTCTATCTGGGGGATGAAGCCATTGTGATCCTGCCGCCTTTTAATTTCCTGCATGCTATGACCGCACAAACAATGGACACCCTTTGCCAACCCATGTGGACGGGCCACGTTTTGCTGGTAGAAACGTGGGTTGGCAATTTTGACAACTTTTGAAAGGGTTAAATATTTAATAAATAAAACTTTTAACTTTTGACTTATCCTGTGATGTTATCCTTGTATATCTTTTATTCTTTCAATTGTTTTGATATATATTTGTCTGAGTAAGAAAAGTTAAGCAAATTATGTTTAAGAAATTTAGGATACGATCCAGGATCAAGTATCCTATAGTTGAAAACTTCCAAAAAGTAGTTCATGTTAAGGATCATAGGTTCCGTTGTCAAGGTCTAAGGGTTATTCAAATGAATAATGAATGAAATTAAAATAGTCAAGGATCATACCTGAGGATCCAAGTTAGGTCCTAACCTTTAATAAGGATAACCATAAGTAAAACTTTAATGGATAATAAGGATTAAGGATCCTTAATTGTTTAACTTCGAAAACCTGAAAAATAGAATATAACTTGGGACTAAGCCAATATCATAGATAAGTTAGTAACTGGGGACAAGCCCAAAGGATAACTGGGGACAAGCCCGAAGGGTAACTGGGGACAAGCCCGAAGAATAACTGGGGACAAGCCCAAGGATCGTATGTAAACTGGAGAATGGCCCTCACTGGCGACTATCCAAACTTAGTGACATGAAAATGCCAAAACCTTAGCTAACGTGAAAACGTTAGAAACCTTAGGAACGGATGTATGGTACGTCTACCATTATACGTAGGATCCTAGGTATAGCCAGTACGATGGGGTTATCAGCCCCTAAAGCGAGTACTGGTCCCAAAGACGTGAACTATACCAGTGTTAGGGCTGGATTTTTATGACCTATGATCCTTACATGTGGTCCTAACAAGTGATCCTTGCTTCTTTGGCAGATAGTGATCCTCAGAGGAGCTCCAGGATCAGGATCACGGATCATCCTAAGGATCCTCATACTAACGACTGTTCTCTTTGGACTTAATGTTATCTTGCAGGAATTACGAGTTGGATCTGGTCTTAGCAACGTAAACAAGGAATCTGTCACGCTAATCTCGCACATGCATAATCAAAGATGGACATTATGAAGAATATGGAAACTCAGCACAATTCAAGGGCAATTATTTAGGCTAAATTTACTTCTATTTCTAAAGGGATAACGAGCTAGTAGTTAGGTGATTTGCCTAAAATAGAACCACACACACTTGTATAAATGGCACTCTTGAACATTCGGAAGACACAACACATTTCTCACACGCTTTAGCATACGATACTATAGTGATCCTTGTACCTAGCTCGTTATCATCCGAAGTTGTAAACATTATTTGTTATATTGAAGTTTGGTGATCGGTAGTTTCCATCACCCGAGGTTTTTTATGCCGGAGATCATTCATTGATCAAGGGCTTTTTCCTCGTATAAATCCTTGTGTCACTTGTGCAATTTTCATTATAGTAATCCTTATCTTTGTTCATCGGACCAAGCATCATTCCCCGTTTACAAAGAGTTTGGTTGCATTATCCTTGTGTGATTTTTGACCAAAACAGTTTGGCGCCCACCGTGGGGCAATTGGTGCTTCATTCATAAGAAAGTTTTTCTGTTAGTGATCATTCCGGAGTATTGCATGGCTTCATCGTTGAAGAATACCTCCACAGCGATGTCTGCAGTCAGTTCATCTAATGGCATTCCACCTTTGCCTCCACCACCAGCTGGATCTCAGAAAAATGCTGAGAAGAGACCAACTCCTATCTTCTCTAAACCTTCATCTTCTGCTCTAACTTCTTCTGCTCCCAGTACTAGTGATATATTTACTTTGATTTTTCAGATGAGGGATCGTATGCAGCAGCAGGATGAAACTAATGACAGGATCCTCAAAGAAATCGGAGATCTCAAAAGGCAAAAGAAAACGGCAGAGGATCATTCCCCACTGATGCCCAAATCTTTGAATTTTGATACTCCGATGATTACTTCTCAGCCATCAGAGGTCCCAAACATTCAACATATGGGTGGATCAAGAGGAGTGCATTTCGACCCAGCAATAGTGACTCAGGCATCAGGATCAATTTCCAACCGGCAGGATCCTGTACTCAGCATATGGGATCCTTCATGAACTTAGGATCCTCCTTTGTTCCAGGATCATCCCAGGTTCAAGGATCCTCCTTCGTTCCAGGATCATCCCATGTTCAGGGATCCCTTCAGATACCAGGATCCTTGAAGAATTTGCAAACAGGAAGTCCAGATGTCCATCAAGGAGATTTTATTCCGATGCAGACCATTGCTTCCACTGGTCCCTCTATCATCCCAGAATCCCAGCAATATGGATTCACATCTAATGTTCCTAACTTGAACCCGATGGGAGGTAACACTTTTAATAATTCTCTTACCACTAACCATGGATTCATGCAGGATACAGGTATCAATCATGCTATGGCCAGAGAACTACAAAAACTGAAGGATATGATATCAAGTGTTCCAGGGGTAGTCAAACCTATCCCGGAGATTGCAGATGGAAGCCATAAGGTATCTCGTTTTGCACCACCAATTTGTGATGCTGAGATACCCAAAAGATTCCATATCCCTACTATGAAGCTGTATAATGGTACGACGGATCCTGAGGAACACATAGCACAATACAGGGAGAGGATGGAGATCAATCCAATTCCAGAAAGGTTAAAGGAAGCATGTCTGTGCAAGGGATTTGGATCCACTCTTACTGGACCAGCTCTTAAATGGCTGCTAAGTCTTCCCCCTTACTCTATTACTTCGTTTGCTAATTTAGTTAACTTATTCAATAATTAATTTTCTCGTAGTAGAAAATTTGAACGATTGACTAGCGACTTATACAGGATAACTCAGGGTCATAATGAATCATTAAGGGATTATATAACCAAATTTAGTAAAGAATCCTTGGATATTCCTAACTTGGATGTGGCCACAGCTGTTGAGGCCTTCAAGATGGGATTGCTTGAGGATTCATTGTTTTATGATGATCTTGTTATGACACCATGCAGGAACCTAGACGAAGTAAGAACTCGGGCACTCAGGTTCATCCGGCTAGAGGATGACAAGAGGATCCAGGAGAGACAAATAGGATCCTCAAAACAAGAAAAGCAAGGATCCTCTTTCAAAAGCAACAAATTCAAATCCTATAATAGGACTGACAACCAGAATGTGCATGTTGTTGACCAAGAAGAGGATGATGAGGATTATCCCCCGATTTCTGAATACTGTTTTTCCGTTGATAACCATGAACTAATCCTTGCAATGCAGAATCTAGGAGAAAAAGCCAGATGGCCCAGAAAAAATGACAAACCAGCCGCAGCTAAAGATAAATCAAAGTGGTGTGCATACCATGAGGATTTTGGGCATTTGACAGAGGAATGCATCGCATTACGAAAGGAAATTGGATATCTGCTGAGCAAGGGGCATTTGAAAGAATTGTTGGGAAGAAAAAAGCAAAGGACTCAGGATCCTGAAAGGATCTCTGAAAGAGCTCCAGCTCCTCCGGCAGATGCACAAGTGATCAACTTTATTTCTGGAGGATCAGACATCTGTGGTACATCCTTCTCAGCAGCTAAAAGGCATGCAAAGGAAGCTAAAATGGATAACGGAGAAAGACCTATACGAACATCAAGTGTCTCGGAAGGAAAAGTGGTAACCTTTGATGAGGATGATCGAGTTGACATCCAGGATCCTCATCATGATAGTTTAGTTATTACTCTCTTTATTTCTAACCACTTTGTCCGCAGGATCCTTATTGACGGAGGAAGCTCAGTAAACATTATCCAGCTTGATGTTCTGAAGAAAATGGGTATCCCTGAATCAGATATCACACCAAGATCCTCCGTGCTTGTAGGATTTAGTGGCGAAACTAAGAAAACCCTGGGGGACATCAAACTCCCAATTTATGTGGAAGGATTACATAATTATCAAAAATTTTGTGTTATTGACTGTTTGTCTTGTTGTAATGTTATCCTTGGCAGGCCCTGGATACACGATATGAAGGCAGTCCCATCCACCTACCATCAGTGTGTGAAGCTCCCTAGCCCATGGGGAATAATCAAGATCGATAGTGATCAACAGGAGGCTAAGGATTGTTACACCTCATCAATGAAACCAGCCTCGAAATCAAGGGAGCAATAGCAATTAAAGTATCCTCCAAGGGGTGTCTTGGAGGCAAGAGAGCAGGATGTGGACGAAATCCTCTTGGATCCTGATGATCCTGAATCCAAAATCTACATCGGATCAGGGATCCTTGATAAAATGAAAGAAGACATAGTATCCTTCCTCAAAAGAAGAAAATCTACCTTTGCATGGAAACATGAGGATATGATAGGTATATCTAAGGATATTATCACTCATAAACTTGGCATTGACAGGTCAGTTAAACCAATCCATCAAAAAAGGAGGAAGTTTGCACCAGAAAGAAATGCCATTATCCAGGAAGAGGTAGAAAGATTACTACGAGCAGGTATGATCAGAGAAGCGAAGTATCCAAAATGGCTGGCCAATGTGGTTGTTGTTCAAAAGAAAAATGGAAAGTGGAGGGTATGTGTCGATTTCACTGATTTGAATAAGGCATGTCCCAAGGATCCTTTCCCATTACCCCACATTGACTCCATGGTGGATGCAACGGCGGGTCATGAACTGTTAACCTTTATGGATGCATCATCTGGATTCCAACAAATTCAGATGGAACCATCTGACCAAGAGGATACGGCTTTTATGACCCCAACCGGTTTATATTGTTATATTGCTATGCCTTTTGGATTAAGAAATGCAGGTGCAACATACCAAAGGCTGGTGAATATGATGTTCAAAGATCAAATTGGACAAACTATGGAAGTGTACATAGACGATATGGTAGTGAAATCCAAAAAAGCTGAGGATCACCTAAGGGACTTGGAGGAAGCATTTGATATCCTTGATAATTATAACATGAAGCTTAATCCTTCAAAATGTCACTTTGGTGTTAAAGCAGGTAAATTCTTAGGATATATGGTAACCCAGAGGGGCATTGAAGCAAGCCCGGAACAAATCAAAGCATTGGTAAATATCAAATCCCCTGCCAACGCTAAGGATGTGCAAAGGCTAACAGGCAGGATAGCAGCTCTGAACAGATTCATATCCAAATCCTCAGAAAAGTGTAAAGAATTCTATGATATCCTAAGAAAGAACAAGAAATTCGAATGGACTGAAAAGCATGAGAATGCTTTACAAGCCCTAAAAGAATACATGTCCTCAGCCCCAGCAATGATGAAACCAGAAAAAGGAGATGTGTTATCCTTATACCTTGCGGTATCCTCAAAAGCAGTAAGTGCAGTCCTTGTTAAGGATCATGAAGGTACACAATATCCTGTCTATTATGTAAGTAAGAGTTTACTTGATGTTGAATCCAGGTATTCACACCTTGAAAAACTTATTCTTGCACTGATTATGGCATCTACTAAACTAAGACATTATTTTGAAACCCATGTTATTGTTGTTAGAACTAATTTCCCAATTAAGAATGTCCTCAGGAAACCAGAGATGTCCGGAAGAATGGCTAAGTGGGCAGTAAAGCTTAGTGCCCATGATATAAGATATGAGCCCAGAACAGCCATCAAATCCCAAGCATTAGCAGACTCTGTGGCTGATTTCAGTAGTGATTTACAAAAGGAAGCCGAATTGGAAGTCCAGCAGCTGGATGAAACTAAGGATCCATGGATACTGCATACTGACGGATCCTCAAATGTTAAAGGCACGGGGCTTGGTATACTACTAAAATCGCCACAGGGGGACATAATAACCCATTCCATAGCTTGTGAGTTCCAAGCCACTAATAATGAGGCTGAATATGAAGCCTTAATCTCTGGTTTGCAAATTGCTAAGCATATGGGGATCAGGTATCTTGAGGTATACGTGGATTCATTGTTAATCACTAATCACTTTAATGGATCCTATGCTGTTAAAGGTGAAAAACTAACCAAATATTTAGAGATAGTCAAAGAATTGGCACTCTCCTTTGTTTCCTTCAGTTTGACACAGGTACCAAGGGAGGAAAATACAGAAGCTGATGCATTGGCCAATCTAGGATCATCTTTGAAGATCCCAGAGGATATAAGTATCCCCATCATCCATATCCTGGCTCCTGCTATTGAAAATCAGGTGGCCATGGAAATAGAAGAGAATTCTGCAATGATCCCTAGTGAGGATACTCAATCTGGTTCAGGATCATGGATCTCACCAATCATGAGATACTTACAACACGGAGAGATTCCTATGGGAGAAAATCCTAGGGCTTTCAAAATTAAGGTATCTCAATTCACAATCTTAAATAATATGCTATATAAGCGATCTCTTGCAGGACCATATTTAAGATGTATCGAGGATCCTGAAGTTCAAGAACTGTTAAAAGACTTCCATGAAGGAGATTGTGGAAACCACACTGGGGGCAGGGCATTGTTCTCAAGGATCTTAAGGACAGGATACTACTGGCCAACTATGAAAAGGGATGCTGTGGAGTATGCTAAGAAGTGTGATCCTTGTCAAAGACACAACAATATCCTTCATCAGCCGGCTGAATTTCTACATCCTATACCATCCTCTTGGCCATTTATGAGATGGGGGATGGATATAGTTGGCAAGCTCCCTAAGGCACCTGGTGGAAAAGTATTCATGCTTGCTATGACTGACTACTTCTCCAAGTGGATAGAGGCTGAAGCTTTTGCCCAAGTCAGAGAGAAGGAAGTTATATCCTTTATCAAGAGAAACATTATAACTAGATTTGGCATTCCTTCTGAAATTGTATGTGATAATGGTTCCCAATTTATTGGGAGCAGGACTACTAACTTTTGTGACAATTGGGGGATTAAGATAATAACATCAACACCAGTCCACCCACAAGCCAATGGTCAAGCAGAATCATCCAACAAGATCATCATCAACAATCTGAAGAAGAAACTTGGATCCAAGAAGGGGAAATGGGCAGAGGAATTGCCTTATGTGCCTTGGGCTGATAGGACAACCCCCAAGAATGCTACTGGTCAAACACCCTTCTCTTTGGTGTTTGGGGCAGAATCAGTGATCCCAACAGAAATGGTGGTTCCAACTGCTAGAACAAGTACCCGTGATCCTGAGGAGAATGATGCAAACCTGGCTCAAGACTTGGATACTATTGAAGAAATCAGGGATCTGGCTAGGATAAGGATGGCTAGCTACCAACAAAGAATGGCTGGTGCTTACAACAAAAATGTCAGGATAAGGAAATTCCAAGTTAGGGATATGGTATTGAGAAAAACATTCCAAAATACCACCAATCCTGCTGATGGGAAATTGGCACCAAAATGGGAAGGCCCTTATTTGATCGAAGCTGAAGTAGGAAAGGGGGCATATAGATTGCTTACCATGGAAGGTAATCTGTTACCAAGAGCCTGGAATGCTGTCCACTTGAAAAAACATTTCATGTAAGCAGGATCCTTCTGGCATGAGTGATCCTTACATTGGAAGTATCCTTCAAGGACCCCTGAAGCATCAATGATCCTTACTCTGGTAATGTCCTAAGCTTGAACTCTTATTTACATATCTTCTTATTTAAGGATAAGGATCATGTATCCTTCATCCTTCTCTCACGAGATTTTGAGTTCTGATAAGTCCAGGTATCCTTAGCATAATGTCGATAATCTTCAGAAGCAACTCAGATCCTTGGGTTCAACCCCAGTTATTTGGGCTTGTCCCCAGTTATCCTTGGGCTTGTCCCCAGTTTTCGCCTGTAGCGCACGATGATCCTGGTATAGTTCACGTCTTTGGGACCAGTACTCGCTTTAGGGGCTGATAACCTCATCGTACTGGCTATACCTAGGATCCTACGTATAATGGTAGACGTACCATACATCCGTTCCTAAGGTTTCTAACGTTTTCACGTTAGCTAAGGTTTTGGCATTTTCATGTCACTAAGTTTGGATAGTCGCCAGTGAGGGTCATACTCCAGTTTACATACGATCCTTGGGCTTGTCCCAGTTATCCTTCGGGCTTGTCCCCAGTTATCCTTCCGGCTTGTCCCCAGTGATCCTTTGGGCTTGTTCCCAGTTATCCTTTGGGCATGTCCCCAGTTACTAACTCATCTTTCATATTGGCTTAGTCCCAAGTTATATCCTATTTTTCAGGTTTTCGAAGTTAAACAATTAAGGATCCTCAATCCTTATTATCCATTAAAGTTTTCCTTATGGTTATCCTGATTAAAGGTTAGGATCCTAACTAGGATCTTCAGGTATGATCCTTAACTATTTTTAATTTCATTCATTATTCATTTGAATAACCCTTAGACCTTGACAACTGGACCTATGATCCTTAAAATGAATTACTTATTGGAAGTTTTCGACTATAGGATACTTGATCCTGGATCGTATCCTAAACTTCTTAAACATAATTTGGTTAAGCTTTTCTCACTCAGACAAATATATATCAAAACAATTGGGAATTAAAAGGATAACAACACAAGATAAGCCAAAAAGATTAGAATTATTTTATTAACAAAGGTTTAAAACCCTTCAAAGTTGTCAAAATTGCCAACCCACGTTTCTACCAGCAAAACGTGGCCCGTCCACATGGGTTGGCAAAGGGTGTCCATTGTTTGTGCGGTCATAGCATGCAGGAAATTAAAAGGCGGCAGGATCACAATGGCTTCATCCCCCAAACAGAGGATCCCTCCACCATTTGTAATCCAACCTATTGTCTGAAGGATCCTGGATCCTTAACCCTAAACCTATTGTTCAAATACAAACCATAATTGTTTTAAAACATCAACAACCACCAAACAAAAAATTGGGCTCCGGCTATGTCTAGAAGTTTTCTTCATCGCCCAATCCTGCAGCTCAATCCTTCGCTGCACCATCACCACCAGCTTCGCTTGCCTCTCCAGCATGATCCTTGCCAGCGCCTCCACCCTCAAGCATCGGGATCTCCTCAGCTTCTTCATCATCCTCCAACTCTGCCAGCCTCGCCTTCCAACCCTCAACATCCCATGTGCTCTTGTCGAAGGCAGGATCCTGAGTCTCCATAGCCATCTGCAGCTGGATCTTATACATGGCTATCGCAGCAGAGACCTTGGCATCCTGGGTGATCTCATGCTTCTCATAATCAAAGTTGATCAGCATTTTGGCAGCATCATCCTTGGTGGCCCGCAGCTCCTTCTCAAGATCAGCAATCTTAAGATCCTTCAGCACACCCATTTGTTGGAGGTCAGCGATTTGGCGGTCTTGATCCTCGACGTGGCCAACATAAGTCTCTATCTCAGCAAATTTCTACAAGGAAAACAAGGCATAACATCAGAAACAAGTGATCCTTAAAACGGTCAGGATACACAAACAGGGATAGTAATCCTTACCTCGTTGAAGTAGTCCAGGAACTGTTGGCGGAGCAGGGGCAGACCTTGTAAATCCTCAGAGGCCTTTCTCTTCTTTCCTTTACCCCTGATAGGTGCTTTAGGGGCTGAAGCAGTTGGGCTAGCAGCAGGAGTCTTCTTCCTTGAGGATTTGACATTTGTAAGATCATCGATACCAAACTTTGAAGCAGACTTAGAGGATTTCCCAGCACCTACACAACCAAAATAAGATAAGTATTCTAATTAAACTTGAAAATCCTACAGAGAATTACTTTTTAAATGAGGATACTTACTTGACATTGTGACAGAGGCAGAGGATACTTCTTGAGAATCCTGGATGGCAACCTGGAAAGTTCTTATCTCCGGATCAAGCTTCTTAAAGGCCAAGAGTCTCTCTTTTGCAGCAGGAGTCAACCTAAGATGAGCAACAGATATAGCTGCACAATAAACAAGAAAATGTTAGTGATCCTTATCCTAAGGAACAAGTTCTATGGTGATCCTTCCAGGATCCTCTATCCTACCATGGGTAGCCCACTCCTTGGGCAAATCCTTCCCATTAGGGATGGAATCTCTCCTAACAAAAAAGAATCGTCGCTTCCAGTTCGTGTCATTTTTGGTCACTTTGAAAACAGGGTGATCCTCTCCAGCTTTTCGCTTGAACAAATATCGGTGGGATCCAAAAGTTGTAAGATCATACATCTCACCCAACTCCGCCATACCAAGGTCAATCCCCTCTTGCTCAATGATCCTTTCAAGGGTGTATAACACCTTCCAGATCATCGGCATAGCCTGGATATAGCAGATGCCGGTAAGGGAGAAAAAAGATTGGGTGAATTGAGGAAAAGGATACGAATATCCTATCAAGAAAGGGGTGACCGGAAAAGCTACCCAAGTCTCAGAGATGAAATCACTCAAAGCGGTAGGACTGAAGGACTTAAAAAGAGTATTCGCCGGAAAGCAATGACGGATTTTGTCGATTTGAGGGTCGGTAAAACAACATCTCTCGGTGGAGGAATCCTTGATGATCCCTTGACCCTTCAAGGGGCTGTTCTTTTTGGGATCCTTGCAGGGAGAACTCCGGAGCAACATCTTTTACAGAAGAATGGAAAGAAGAAGAAAAACAGAGCAAGAGAGAAGAAGATGAAAAGGAGAATACCTGGTTGATCTTCTGAATACGGTTATAAAGGGAGTTGCTTTGAATTTTAATGCATTCGATCCTATCCCTATTTCTATTTATAATGATGATTTGTGCAGGGCTGTCACTTCCATGACGTCAGATCGCAACGGATAGTTCCATCTTAACGGCTATATATCCGTTGAGTTAGTTATGGATAAGACCGGCAAAATATAACTCGCTTATATTAGATAAATACTCCTTATATTTTGGGGGCAATTGTTAGGGCTGGATTTTTATGACCTATGATCCTTACATGTGGTCCTAACAAGTGATCCTTGCTTCTTTGGCAGATAGTGATCCTCAGAGGAGCTCCAGGATCAGGATCACGGATCATCCTAAGGATCCTCATACTAACGACTGTTCTCTTTGGACTTAATGTTATCTTGCAGGAATTACGAGTTGGATCTAGTCTTAGCAACGTAAACAAGGAATCTGTCACGCTAATCTCGCACATGCATAATCAAAGATGGACGTTATGAAGAATATGGAAACTCAGCACAATTCAAGGGCGATTATTTAGGCTAAATTTACTTCTATTTCTAAAGGGATAACGAGCTAGTAGTTAGGTGATTTGCCTAAAATAGAACCACACACACTTGTATAAATGGCACTCTTGAACATTCGGAAGACACAACACATTTCTCACACGCTTTAGCATACGATACTATAGTGATCCTTGTACCTAGCTCGTTATCATCCGAAGTTGTAAACATTATTTGTTATATTGAAGTTTGGTGATCGGTAGTTTCCATCACCCGAGGTTTTTTATGCCGGAGATCATTCATTGATCAAGGGCTTTTTCCTCGTATAAATCCTTGTGTCACTTGTGCAATTTTCATTATAGTAATCCTTATCTTTGTTCATTGGACCAAGCATCATTCCCCGTTTACAAAGAGTTTGGTTGCATTATCCTTGTGTGATTTTTGACCAAAACAACCAGGATCATCGTGCGCTACAGGCGAAAACTGGGGACAAGCCCAAGGATAACTGGGGACAAGCCCAAATAACTGGGGTTGAACCCAATGATCTGAGTTGCTTCTGAAGATTGTCGACATTATGCTAAGGATACCTGGACTTATCAGAACTCAAAATCTCGTGAGAGAAGGATGAAGGATACATGATCCTTATCCTTAAATAAGAAGATATGTAAATAAGAGTTCAAGCTTAGGACATTACCAGAGTAAGGATCATTGATGCTTCAGGGATCCTTGAAGGATACTTCCAATGTAAGGATCATTCATGCCAGAAGGATCCTGCTTACATGAAATATTTTTTCAAGTGGACATCATTCCAGGCTCTTGGTAACAGATTACCTTCCATGGTAAGCAATCTATATGCCCCCTTTCCTGCTTCGGCTTCAATCAAATAAGGGCCTTCCCATTTTGGTGCCAATTTCCCATCAGCAGGATTGGTGGTATTTTGGAATGCTTTCCTCAATACCATATCCCCAACTTGGAATTTCCTTATCCTGACATTTTTGTTGTAAGCACCAGCCATTCTTTGTTGGTAGCTAGCCATCCTTATCCTAGCCAGATCCCTGATTTCTTCAATAGTATCAAAGTCTTGAGCCAGGTTTGCATCATTCTCCTCAGGATCACGGGTACTTGTTCTAGCAGTTGGAACCACCATTTCTGTTGGGATCACTGATTCTGCCCCAAACACCAAAGAGAAGGGTGTTTGACCAGTAGCATTCTTGGGGGTTGTCCTATCAGCCCAAAGCACATAAGGCAATTCCTCTGCCTATTTCCCCTTCTTGGATCCAAGTTTCTTCTTCAGATTGTTGATGATGATCTTGTTGGATGATTCTGCTTGACCATTGGCTTGTGGGTGGACTGGTGTTGATGTTATCATCTTAATCCCCCAACTGTCACAAAAGTTAGTAGTCCTGCTCCCAATAAATTGGGAACCATTATCACATACAATTTCGGAAGGAATGCCAAATCTAGTTATAATATTTCTCTTAATAAAGGATATAACTTCCTTCTCTCTGACTTGGGCAAAAGCTTCAGCCTCTATCCACTTGGAGAAGTAGTCAGTCATAGCAAGCATGAATACTTTTCCACCAGGTGCCTTAGGGAGCTTGCCAACTATATCCATCCCCCATCTCATAAATGGCCAAGAGGATGGTATGGGATGTAGAAATTCAGCCGGCCGATGAAGGATATTGCTGTGTCTTTGACAAGGATCACACTTCTTAGCATACTCCACAGCATCCCTTTTCATAGTTGGCCAGTAGTATCCTGTCCTTAAGATCCTTGAGAACAATGCCCTGCCCCCAGTGTGGTTTCCACAATCTCCTTCATGGAAGTCTTTTAAAACTTCTTGAACTTCAGGATCCTCGATACATCTCAAATATGGTGCTGCAAGAGATCGCTTATACAGCATATTATTTAAGATTGTGAATTGAGATACCTTAATTCTGAAAGCCCTAGGATTTTCTCCCATAGGAATCTCCCCGTGTTGTAATTATCTCATGATTGGTGAGATCCATGATCCTAAACAAGATTGAGTATCCTCACTAGGGATCATTGCAGTATCTTCTTCTATTTCCATGGCCACCTGATTTTCAATAGCAGGAGCCAGGATATGGATGATGGGGATACTTATATCCTCTGGGATCTTCAAAGATGATCCTAGATTGGCCAATGCATCAGCTTCTGTATTTTCCTCCCTTGGTACCTGTGTCAAACTGAAGGAAACAAAGGAGAGTGCCAATTCTTTGACTATCTCTAAATATTTGGTTAGTTTTTCACCTTTAACAGCATAGGATCCATTAAAGTGATTAGTGATTAACAATGAATCCACGTATACCTCAAGATACCTGATCCCCATATGCTTAGCAATTTGCAAACCAGCGATTAAGGCTTCATATTCAGCCTCATTATTAGTGGCTTGGAACTCACAAGCTATGGAATGGGGTATTATGTCCCCCTGTGGCGATTTTAGTAGTATACCAAGCCCCGTGCCTTTAACATTTGAGGATCCGTCAGTATGTAGTATCCAAGGATCCTTGGTTTCATCCAGCTGCTGGACTTCCAATTCGGCTTCCTTTTGTAAATCACTACTGAAATCAGCCACAAAGTCTGCTAATGCTTGGGATTTGATGGCCGTTCTAGGCTCATATCTTATATCATGGGCACTAAGCTTTACTGCCCACTTAGCCATTCTTCCGGACATCTCTGGTTTCCTGAGGACATTCTTAATTGGAAAATTAGTTCTAACAACAATAACATGGGTTTCAAAATAATGTCTTAGTTTAGTAGATGCCATAATCAGTGCAAGAATAAGTTTTTCAAGGTGTGAATACCTGGATTCAGCATCAAGTAAACTCTTACTTACATAACAGACAGGATATTGTGTACCTTCATGATCCTTAACAAGGACTGCACTTACTGCTTTTGAGGATACCGCAAGGTATAAGGATAACACATCTCCTTTTTCTGGTTTCATCAATGCTGGGGCTGAGGACATGTATTCTTTTAGGGCATGTAAAGCATTCTCATGCTTTTCAGTCCATTCGAATTTCTTGTTCTTTCTTAGGATATCATAGAAGTCTTTACACTTTTCTGAGGATTTGGATATGAATCTGTTTAGAGCTGCTATCCTGCCTGTTAGCCTTTGCACATTCTTAGCGTTGGCAGGGGATTTGATATTCACCAATGCTTTGATTTGTTCCGGGCTTGCTTCAATGCCCCTCTGGGTTACCATATATCCTAAGAATTTACCTGCTTTAACACCAAAGTGACATTTTGAAGGATTAAGCTTCATGTTATAATGATCAAGGATACCAAATGCTTCCTCCAAGTCCCTTAGGTGATCCTCAGCTTTTTTGGATTTCACCACCATATCGTCTATGTACACTTCCATAGTTTGTCCAATTTGATCTTTGAACATCATATTCACCAGCCTTTGATATGTTGCACCTGCATTTCTTAATCCAAAAGGCATAGCAATATAACAATATAAACCGGTTGGGGTCATAAAGGCCGTATCCTCTTGGTCAGATGGTTCCATCTGGATTTGTTGGAATCCAGATGATGCATCCATAAAGGTTAACAGTTCATGACCCGCCGTTGCATCCACCATGGAGTCAATGTGGGGTAATGGGAAAGGATCCTTGGGACATGCCTTATTCAAATCAGTGAAATCGACACATACCCTCCACTTTCCATTTCTCTTTTGAACAACAACCACATTGGCCAGCCATTTTGGATACTTCACTTCTCTGATCATACCTGCTCGTAGTAATCTTTCTACCTCTTCCTGGATAATGGCATTTCTTTCTGGTGCAAACTTCCTCCTTTTTTGATGGATTGGTTTAACTGACCTGTCAATGCCAAGTTTATGAGTGATAATATCCTTAGATATACCTGTCATATCCTCATGTTTCCATGCAAAGGTAGATTTTCTTCTTTTGAGGAAGGATACTATGTCTTCTTTCATTTTATCAAGGATCCCTGATCCGATGTAGATTTTGGATTCAGGATCATCAGGATCCAAGAAGATTTCGTCCACATCCTGCTCTCTTGCCTCCAAGACACCCCTTGGAGGATACTTTAATTGCTATTGCTCCCTTGATTTCGAGGCTGGTTTCATTGATGAGGTGTAACAATCCTTAGCCTCCTGTTGATCACTATCGATCTTGATTATTCCCCATGGGCTAGGGAGCTTCACACACTGATGGTAGGTGGATGGGACTGCCTTCATATCGTGTATCCAGGGCCTGCCAAGGATAACATTACAACAAGACAAACAGTCAATAACACAAAATTTTTGATAATTATGTAATCCTTCCACATAAATTGGGAGTTTGATGTCCCCTAGGGTTTTCTTAGTTTCGCCACTAAATCCTACAAGCACGGAGGATCTTGGTGTGATATCTGATTCAGGGATACCCATTTTCTTCAGAACATCAAGCTGGATAATGTTTACTGAGCTTCCTCCGTCAATAAGGATCCTGTGGACAAAGTGGTTAGAAATAAAGAGAGTAATAACTAAACTATCATGATGAGGATCCTGGATGTCAACTCGATCATCCTCATCAAAGGTTATCACTTTTCCTTCCGAGACACTTGATGTTCGTATAAGTCTTTCTCCGTTATCCATTTTAGCTTCCTTTGCATGCCTTTTAGCTGCTGAGAAGGATGTACCACAGATGTCTGATCCTCCAGAAATAAAGTTGATCACTTGTGCATCTGCCGGAGGAGCTGGAGCTCTTTCAGGGATCCTTTCAGGGTCCTGAGTCCTTTGCTTTTTTCTTCCCAACAATTCTTTCAAATGCCCCTTGCTCAGCAGATATCCAATTTCCTTTCGTAATGCGATGCATTCCTCTGTCAAATGCCCAAAATCCTCATGGTATGCACACCACTTTGATTTATCTTTAGCTGCGGCTGGTTTGTCATTTTTTCTGGGCCATCTGGCCTTTTCTCCTAGATTCTACATTGCAAGGATTAGTTCATGGTTATCAACGGAAAAATAGTATTCAGAAATCGGAGGATAATCTTCATCATCCTCTTCTTGGTCAACAGCATGCACATTCTGGTTGTCAGTTCTGTTATAGGATTTGAATTTGTTGCTTTTGAAAGAGGATCCTTGCTTTTCTTGTTTTGAGGATCCTACTTGTCTCTCCTGGATCCTCTTGTCATCCTCTAGCCGGATGAACCTGAGTGCCCGAGTTCTTACTTCGTCTAGGTTCCTGCATGGTGTCATAACAAGATCATCATAGAACAATGAATCCTTAAGCAATCCCATCTTGAAGGCCTCAACAGCTGTGGCCACATCCAAGTTAGGAATATCCAAGGATTCTTTACTAAATTTGGTTATATAATCCCTTAATGATTCATTATGACCCTGAGTTATCCTGTATAAATCGCTAGTCAGTCGTTCAAATTTTCTACTACAAGAAAATTGATTATTGAATAAGTTAACTAAATTAGCAAACGAAGTAATAGAGTAAGGGGGAAGACTTAGCAGCCATTTAAGAGCTGATCCAGTAAGAGTGGATCTAAATCCCTTGCACAGACATGCTTCCTTTAACCTTTCTGGAATTGGATTGATCTCCATCCTCTCCCTGTATTGTGCTATGTGTTCCTCAGGATCCGTCGTACCATCATACAGCTTCATAGTAGGGATATGGAATCTTTTGGGTATCTCAGCATCACAAATTGGTGGTGCAAAACGAGATACCTTATGGCTTCCATCTGCAATTTCTGGGATAGGTTTGACTACCCCTGGAACACTTGATATCATATCCTTCAGTTTCTGCAGTTCTCTGGCCATAGCATGGTTGATACCTGTATCCTGCATGAATCCATGGTTAGTGGTATGAGAATTATTAAAAGTGTTACCTCCCATCGGGTTCAAGTTAGGAACATTGGATGTGAATCCATATTGCTGGGATTCTGGGATGATGGAGGGACCAGTGGAAGCAATTGTCTGCATCGGAATAAAATCTCCTTGATGGACATCTGGACTTCCTGTTTGCAAATTCTTCAAGGATCCTGGTATCTGAAGGGATCCCTGAACCTGGGATGATCCTGGAACGAAGGAGGATCCTTGAACCTAGGATGATCCTGAAACGAAGGAGGATCCTGAGTTCATGAAGGATCCCATATGCTGAGTATAGGATCCTGCCGGTTGGAAATATGATCCTGATGCCTGAGTCACTGCTGCTGGGCCGAAATGCATTCCTCTTAATCCACCCATATGATGAATGTCTGGGGCCTCTGATGGCTGAGAAGTAATCATCGGAGTATCAAAATTCAAAGATTTGGGCATTAGTGGGGAATGATCCTCTGCCGTTTTCTTTTGCCTTTTGAGATCTCCGATTTCCTTGAGGATCCTGTCATTAGTTTCATCCTGCTGCTGCATACGATCCCTCATCTGCAAAATCAAAGTAAATATATCACTAGTACTGGGAGCAGAAGAAGTTAGAGCAGAAGATGAAGGTTTAGAGAAGATAGGAGTTGGTCTCTTCTCAGCATTTTTCTGAGATCCAGCTGGTGGTGGAGGCAAAGGTGGAATGCCATTAGATGAATTGACTGCAGACATCGCTGTGGAAGTATTCTTCAACGATGAAGCCATGCAACACTTCCGGAATGATCACCAACAGAAAAATTTTCTTATGAATGAAGCACCAATTGCCCCACGGTGGGCGCCAAACTGTTTTGGTCAAAAATCACACAAGGATAATGCAACCAAACTCTTTATAAACGGGGAATGATGCTTGGTATGATGAGCAAAGAAAAGGATCACTTAAATATAAATTGCACAAGTGACACAAGGATTTATACGAGGAAAAAGCCCTTGATCAATGAATGATCTCCGGCATAAAAAACCTCGGGTGATGGAAACTACCGATCACCAAACTTCAATATAACAAACAATGTTTACAACTTCGGATGGTAACGAGCTAGGTACAAGGATCACTATAGTATCGTATGCTAAAGCGTGTGAGAAATGTGTTGTGTCTTCCAAATGCTGAAGAGTGCAATTTATACAAGTGTGTGTGGTTGTATTTTAGGCAAATCACCTAACTACTAGCTCGTTACCCCTTTAGAAATAGAAGTAAATTTAGCCTAATTAATTGCCCTTGAATTGTGCTGAGTTTCCATATTCTCCATAACGTCCATCTTTGATTATGCATGTGCGAAATTAGCGTGACAGATTCCTTTTTTACGTTGCTAAGACCTGGTCCAACTCGTAATTCCTGCAAAACAACATTAAATCCAAAGAGAACAATCGTTAGTATGAGGATCCTTAGGATGATCCATGATCCTGATCCTGGAGCTCTTCTGAGGATCACTATCTGCCAAAGAAACAAGGATCACTTGTTAGGATACCAAGTAAGGATCATAGGTCATAAAAATCCAGCCCTAACAGTAACATCCTTCACCAACCAGCAGAGCTCTTACATCCCATATCCTCTTCTTGGCCATCCATGAGATGGGGAATGGATATAGTTGGTAAACTTCCCAAGGCACCAGGTGGAAAAGTGTTCATGTTTGCCATGACTGATTACTTCTCGAAGTGGATAGAGGCTGAAGCCTTTGCTCAAGTCAGGGAAAAAGAAGTGATATCCTTTATTAAGAGAAATATTATTACTAGATTTGGTATCCCTTCTGAAATTGTTTGTGATAATGGATCCCAATTTATTGGGAGTAGAACTACTAACTTTTATGACAGCTGGAGGATTAAGATGATAACATCAACACCAGTCCACCCACAAGCTAATGGTCAAGCAGAATCATCCAACAAGATCATCATCAACAATTTGAAGAAGAAGCTTGGATCCAAGAAAGGAAAGTGGGCAGAAGAACTACCTTATGTGCTATGGGCTGATAGGACAACTCCCAAGAATGCTACTGGCCAAACTCCATTTTCTTTAGTATTTGGAGCAGAATCAGTGATCCCTACAGAAGTGGTGGTTCCTACTGCAAGAACAAGCATCCGTGATCCTGAAGGAAATGCTGAAAACTTGGTTCAAGACTTGGATACCATAGAAGAACTCAGGGATTCGACAAGAATAAGGATGGCTGGAGCCTACAATAAGAATGTCACGATCAGGAAATTCCAAGTTGGTGATATGGTATTGAGGAAAGCATTTCAGAATACCACAAATCCTGCTGATGGAAAGTTAGCACTGTTAGGGCTGGATTTTTACCATACATGATCCTCACGTGTGATCCTAACCAGTGATCCTTGTTTCTTTGGCAGATAGTGATCCTCAGCAGAATTCCAGGATCAGGATCACGGACCATCATAGGATCCTCATGCTAACAGTTGCTCTCGTTGAATTTAATGTTGTTTTGCAGGACATCTAGCAGGATCCGCTCTTAAGCATCACAATCAAAGGACGCGTCTTTACAACTATAGCATGTGCTTAATCGGAGATGGACGTTGTGAAGGATATGGAAACTTGGCATGATTTAAGGGCGATAATTTAGGCTAGATTTACTTTTATTTCTAAAGGGGTAATGAGCTGATTATTAGTCTTTTTACCTAAAATAGGTCACCTACACTTGTATATATAACACTCTTCCCCATTCGGAAGAACACACAATACAATTCTCACATGCTTAGACACACATTACGATAGTGATCCTTGTACTCAGCTCATTATCATCCGAAGTTGTAACCATTTTTCTTATATTGAAGTTTGGTGATCGGTAGTTGCCATCACCCGAGGTTTTTTATGCCGGAGATCATACATTGATCAAGGGCTTTTTCCTCGTATAAATCATTGTGTCTTTTGCATATTTCACACTGAAGTGATCCTTTACTTTTTCTATAAACCAAGCATCATACCCTATTTACATAAAGTTTGGTTGCATTATCCTTGTGTGATTTTTGACCAAAACAGTTTGGCGCCCACCGTGGGGCAATTGGTGCTTCATTCATAAGAAAACCTTTTGTTCGAAATCATTTCAAAGAATTACATGGCTTCATCATTGAAAAACATGTCCACGGCGATGTCTGCAGTCACCTCGTCTCAGAACACTCTGCCTCCTCCATCGGCAGGATCCCAGAAGAATGCTGAGAAGAGACCAACTCCTACTAACTCTAAACCTCCATCTTCTTCTGCTATGAATTCTTATATTCCCAGTACTAGTGACGTATTTACTTTGATTTGCAGATGAAGGATCGTATGCAGCGGCAGGATGAAACTAATGAAAGGATCCTCAGGGAAATTGGAGATCTCAAAAGACAAAAGAAAACGGCAGAGGATCATTCCCCACTGATGCCCAAATCCTTGAGCTTTGATACTCCAATGATCACTTCTCAGCCATCGGAAATTCCAGACGTGCAAATTATGGGAGAATCAAGAGGATTGCACCTCGGATCAACAACAATGACTCAGGCATAAGGCTCACACTTTCAGCCGGCGGGATCCTATCCCCAGCATATGGGATCCTTCATGAATTCAGGAGCCTATCCGGGAGCGCAGCAGTTTCAAGGATCCTACTTTGTTCCAGGATCATCCCAGATTCAAGGATCCTCCTTCGTTCCAGGATCATCCCAGATACCAGGATCCTCCCAGATGCCAGGATCCCTAACAAGTTTGCAAACAGGAAGTCTAGATGTCCATCAAGGGGACTTCATTCCAATGCAGACCATTGCTTCCACTGGTCCCTCCGTTATCCCAGAATCCCAGCGATATGGATTCACTAACTTGAACTCAATGAGAGGTAACACTTTAAATAATTATCTTACCACTAACCATAGATTCATGCAGGATACAGGTGTCAATCATGCTATGGCCAGGGAATTGCAGAAGCTAAAAGATATGATCTCAAGTGTTCCAGGGGTAGTCAAGCCTATCCCAGAGATTGCAGATGGAAGCCATAAGGTATCTCGCTTTGCACCACCAATTTGTGATGCAGAGGTACCCAAAAGGTTCCATATCCCTACTATGAAGCTGTATGATGGTACAACGGATCCAGAGGAGCACATAGCACAATACAGGGAGAGGATGGAGATCAATCCTATCCCAGAAAAGCTGAAGGAAGCATGCCTATGTAAAGGATTTGGATCCACTCTTACTGGATCAGCTCTTAAATGGCTGCTGTTAGGGCTGGATTTTCATTATAGGTGATCCTTATACGTGATCCTAACCAGTGATCCTTGTTTCTTTGGCAGACAGTGATCCTCAGCAGGAGTTCAGGATCAGGATCATGGGACATTATAGTGATCCTCATGCTAACGGCCACTTCCGCTCAATACAATATTGTTTTGCAGGAACATCTAGCAGGATACGCTCTAGGCATCATGATCCAGGGACGCGTCTTCACAATTATGGCAAGAGCTTGATTGAAGATAGACGTTGCACAGGATATGGAAACTAGGCTTGATTTATGGGCGGCTATTTAGGCTAGATTGTATCTCATTTCTAAAGGGGTAATGAGCTGAATATTAGTTTAACTACCTAAAATAGGTCACCTACACTTGTATAAATACCACTCTTCCTCATTCGGAAGGACACACAACATACAACGCAACTCTCACACACTTAGACACCAAAAGCAATAGTGATCCTTGTACTCAGCTCATTATCATCCAAAGTTGTAACCATTTTATTCTTATATTGAAGTTTGGTGATCGGTAGTTGCCATCACCCGAGGTTTTTTATGCCGGAGATCACATACTGATCAAGGGCTTTTTCCTCGTATAAATCATTGTGTCTTTGCATATCTATCACGAAAGTGATCCTTTACTTTTATAATTAACCAAGCATCATACCCCAATTACATAAAGTTTGGTTACATTATCCTTGCGTGATTTTTGACCAAAACAGTTTGACGCCCACCGTGGGGCAATTGGTGCTTCATTCATAAGAAAATCTTTTGTTCGAAATCATTTCAAAAAGTTACATGGCTTCATCATTGAAGAACACGTCCACGGCGATGTCTGCAGTCACCTCATCACAGACCACTTTGCCTCCTCCACCGGCAGGATCTCAGAAAAATACTGAGAAGAGATCAACTCCCACTTTCTCTAAACCTCCCTCTTCTTCTGCTATGAATTCTTCTATTCCCAGTACTAGTGATATATTTGCTTTAATTTTGCAGATGAAGGATCGTATGCAGCGGCAGGATGAGACTAATGACAGGATCCTCAGGGAAATTGGAGACCTCAAAAGACAAAAGAAAGCGGCAGAGGATCATTCCCCACTGATGCCCAAATCCTTGAGCTTCGATACTCCAATGATCACTTCCCAGCCATCAGGGATCCCGGACGTGCAAATCATAGGGGAGTCAAGAGGATCACATCTCAACTCGGCAGCAATGACTCAGACATCAGGCTCACATTTTCAGCCAGTAGGATCCTATCCTCAGTACATGGGATCCTTCATGAATTCAGGAGCCTATCCGGGGGCACAGCAGTTTCAAGGATCCTACTTTATTCCAGGATCATCCCAGGGTCAAGGATACTCCTTCGCTCCAGGATCATCCCAGGTTCAAGGATCCTCCTTCGTTCCAGGATCATCCCAGATACCAGGATCCTTCCAGATGCCAGGATCCCTGAAAAGTTTGCAAACAGGAAGTCTAGATGTCCATCAAGGGGACTTCATTCCAATGCAGACCATTGCTTCCACTGGTCCCTCCGTTATCCCTGAATCCCAGCAATACGGATTCACTAACTTGAACTCAATGGGAGGTAACACTTTAAATAATCATCTTACTACTAACCATGGATTCATGCAGGATACAGGTGTCAATCATGCTATGGCCAGGGAATTGCAGAAGCTAAAAGATATGATCTCGAGTGTTCCAGGGGTAGTCAAGCCTATCCCAGAGATTGCAGATGGAAGCCACAAGGTATCTCGCTTTGCACCACCAATTTGTGATGCAGAGGTACCCAAAAGGTTCCATATCCCTACCATGAAGCTGTATGATGGCACAACGGATCCAGAGGAGCATATAGCACAATACAGGGAGAGGATGGAGATCAATCCTATCCCAGAAAAGTTGATGGAAGCATGCCTATGTAAAGGATTTGGATCCACTCTTACTGGATCAGCTCTTAAGTGGCTGCTAAGTCTTCCCCCCTACTCTATTACTTCATTTGCTAATTTAGTTAATTTATTCAATAACCAATTCTCTTGTAGCAGAAAATTTGAAAAATTAACTAGTGATTTGTACAGGATAACTCAAAATCATAATGAATCATTAAGGGATTATATAACTAAATTTAGTAAAGAATCCTTGGACATTCCCAACTTGGATATGGCTACGGCTGTTGAAGCCTTCAAAATGGGACTGCTTAAGGATTCATTATTCTATGATGATCTTGTTATGACACCATGCAGGAATCTAGATGAAGTAAGAACTCGAGCACTTAGGTTCATCCGGCTAGAGGATGACAAGAGGATCCAGGAGAGACAAGTAGGATCCTCAAAACAGGAGAAGCAAGGATCCTCCTTCAAGAACAACAAATTCAAATCCTACCATAGAAATGAGAACAAGAATGTGCATGCTGTTGACCAAGAAGAGGATGATGAAGAATACCCTCCAATCTCAGAATATTGTTTTTCCGTTGATAATCATGAACTAATCCTTGCAATGCAGAATCTAGGTGAAAAAGCTAGGTGGCCCAGGAAGAATGATAAACCATCTGGGACTAAAGACAAGTCAAAATGGTGTGCATACCATGAGGATTTCGGGCATCTAACTGAAGAATGCATAGCTTTAAGGAAAGAGATTGGATATCTGTTAAGCAAGGGGCACCTAAAAGAATTATTGGGAAGAAAAAAGCAAAGGACTCAGGATCCTGAAAGGATCCCCAAAAAAGCTCCAGCACCTCCGGCAAATGCACAAGTGATCAACTTTATATCCGGAGGATCAGACATCTGTGGTGTTAGGGCTGGATTTTTATTATAGGTGATCCTTACACATGATCCTAATCAGTGATCCTTGTTTCTTTGGCAGACAGTGATCCTCAGCAGGACTTCAGGATCAGGATCATGGGACATTATGGTGATCCTCATACTAACGGCCACTTCCGCTTAATACAATATTGTTTTGCAGGAACATCTAGCAGGATACGCTCTAGGCATCATGATCCAGGGACGCGTCTTCACAATTATGGCAAGAGCTTAATTGAAGATAGACGTTGCACAGGATATGGAAACTTGGCTTGATTTATGGGCGGCTATTTAGGCTAGATTGTATCTCATTTCTAAAGGGGTAATGAGCTGAATATTAGTTTAGCTACCTAAAATAGGTCACCAACACATGTATAAATACCACTCTTCCTCATTCGGAAGAACACACACGACATACAACGCAACTCTCACACACTTAGACACCAAAAGCAATAGTGATCCTTGTACTCAGCTCATTATCATCCAAAGTTGTAATCATATTTCTGTTATATTGAAATTGGTGATCGGTAGTTGCCATCACCCGAGGTTTTTTATGCCGGAGATCATTCATTGATCAAGGGCTTTTTCCTCGTATAAATCATTGTGTCTTTGCATCTTTATCACAGAAGTGATGCTTTACTTTCATAATTAACCAAGCATCATACCCCGTTTTCATAAAGTTTGGTTACATTATCCTTGTGTGATTTTTGACCAAAACAGTTTGGCGCCCACCGTGGGGCAATTGGTGCTTCATTCATAAGAAAATCTTTTGTTCGAAATCATTTCAAAGAGTTACATGGCTTCATCATTGAAGAACACGTCCACGGCGATGTCTGCAGTCACCTCATCACAGATCACCTTGCCTCCTCCACCGGCAGGATCTCAGAAAAATACTGGGAAGAGATCAACTCCCACTTTCTCTAAACCTCTATCTTCTTCTGCTATAAATTCTTCTATTCCCAGTACTAGTGATGTATTTGCTTTAATTTTGCAGATGAAGGATCGTATGCAGCGGCAAGATGAAACTAACGAAACGATCCTCAGGGAAATTGGAGATCTCAAAAGACAAAAGAAAGCGGCAGAGGATCATTCTCCACTAATGCCCAAATCCTTGAGCTTCGATACTCCAATGATCACTTCCCAGCCATCAGGGATCCCAGACGTGCAAATCATAGGGGAGTCAAGAGGATCACGTCTCAACTCGGCAGCAATGACTCAGACATCAGATTCACATTTTCAGCCAATAGGATCCTATCCTCAATACATGGGATCCTTCATGAATCCGGGAGCCTATCCGGGGGCACAGCAGCTTCAAGGATCCTCCTCTGTTCCAGGATCATCCCAGGTTCAAGGACCCTCCTTTGTTCCAGGATCATCACAGGTTCAAGGACCCTCCTTTGTTCCAGGATCATTCCAGGTTCAAGGATCTTCCTTCGTTCCAGGATCATCCCAGATACCAGGATCCTTACAGATGCCAGGATCCCTAAAAAGTTTGCAAACAGGAAGTCTAGATGTCCATCAAGGGGACTTCATTCCAATGCAGACCATTGCTTCCACTGGTCCCTCCGTTGTTCCGGAATCCCAGCAATATGGATTCCCTAACTTGAACCCAACGGGAGGTAACACTTTAAATAATTATCCTACCACTAACCATGGATTCATGCAGGATACAGGTACCAATCATGCTATGGCCAGGGAATTACAGAAACTAAAGGACATGATCTCAAGCGTTCCAGGGGTAGTCAAGCCTATCCCAGAGATTGCAGATGGAAGCCACAAGGTATCTCGCTTTGCACCACCAATTTGTGATGCAGAGGTACCCAAAAGGTTCCATATCCCTACCATGAAGCTGTATGATGGTACAACGGATCCAGAGGAGCATATAGCACAATACAGGGAGAGGATGGAAATCAATCCTATCCCAGAAAAATTGAAGGAAGCATGCCTATGTAAAGGATTTGGATCCACTCTTACAGGATCAGCTCTTAAGTGGCTGCTAAGTCTTCCCCCCTACTCTATTACTTCATTTGCTAATTTAGTTAATTTATTCAATAACCAATTCTCTTGTAGCAGAAAATTTGAAAAATTAACTAGTGATTTGTACAGGATAACTCAAAATCATAATGAATCATTAAGGGATTATATAACTAAATTTAGTAAAGAATCCTTGGACATTCCCAACTTGGATATGGCTACGGCTGTTGAAGCCTTCAAAATGGGACTGCTTAAGGATTCATTATTCTATGATGATCTTGTTATGACACCGTGCAGGAATCTAGATGAAGTAAGAACTCGAGCACTCAGGTTCATCCGGCTAGAGGATGACAAGAGGATCCAGGAGAGACAAGTAGGATCCTTAAAACAAGATAAGCAAGGATCCTCCTTCAAGAGCAACAAGTTCAAATCCTACCATAGAAATGAGAACAAGAATGTGCATGCTGTTGACCAAGAAGAGGATGATGAAGAATATCCTCCAATCTCAGAATATTGTTTTTCCGTTGATAATCATGAACTAATCCTTGCAATGCAGAATCTAGGTGAAAAAGCTAGGTTGTCACACCCGTTCATTAGCGGAAGCGCGCGGTGTGAACTTGATTAGTTCTCATTGCATACGATATAAGTAAACAACTACATGAATAAAAACATACGATGTTCATCCATTGACATGGTAAAATATTACACATCATAAGTTTGTTTAAAATGTCAAACGACATAAGTTATAAGTTTTACAAAAGACGAGTTCAACATAAGTTTAAAACATAAGGCTTTGCATCCTATATCTCATAGAAGATGAGATATATGGACCAAACCCTCCAAAAAGGATGACATCGATGACTTGTAATCCAAAAGCTTCATAATAAACACCAGCACCCAAGTTCCATTAGTTTCCTGAAATACATGTGAGTTTGAAAACATCAACAAAAGTTGAGCGAGTTCATGTGTTTTATGTGTAATGCGCATCAAATGAATCTCAAAAACATTTGAAAGTTTAGTTTATAAGTAGGTATGTAAAGCGTCTATGAACATGTTGATCATTAATGTTTTGCAAGGACATTAATATATGTGACGACATAGGAGGTACTCAACCCGCGTAGGCAATTTAAGTGTCGAACTCTCGACGATGGACACAACAGCACTCTAGTGGTCACCCTTGGACCGTGAGTGGGGCTCGCCCGTACCCATTAGATCTAACCTTTGTTCCTTGGTCCTCAAAAGGATTAATGGCACCTCAGTTTCAGCCTATGCTCACATGATCTAAGAGTTCATTCCATAACTTAATCATACCCAAGTTTGACATGTATTTCCCCCCGAAAGTTGTAAACCAAAACGTTAAAAGAAAAGGGGGACATGAACTCACTGTATTGCGTCCAGCAATAAGCTCTAGCAACCGTGTTCCGTAAGCGTGAGTCAACCTACAAGGGTTCTAACTCATTAGACACGTCGGTCTTTCCTAGACCTTGTACTCGTTGTTCATCTTGAACGTTTATTATTTTCATATAGTTTTGGAACACTTGTATATTTTTAGTAGTATGTTGGCACTTGTTTCATATGTATACCTTGGTTCATGACTTTATATTTGTTACACAAATATAAGTGTAAAGAGTGTTAAAAATATTTATTTTTAACGTCGAAATACGTTGTCGTATGTATACAACCTTAGTGAGAGAGTACACTTCAACAAGTGTATGTGAGTATATCATCGTATACTAGTCTTTTATACATATGCATATACCGTATGTATACTTGTATTTGTGTGCTTTAAACTTGTACGTATACCGTATTTATACGGGTAGGTATGCCGTATTTATACGTGTAGGTATACCGTATAATACGTGTAGGTATGTTGTATTATACGTGTAGGTGTACCGTATTTATAATGTATTTTTTTTATAATATATATTTATAAAAATTATACATGTATTTTTCATTGGGCCTAGCCCACATTTTAGTGTCATTGGGCTTAACCCATGCATTTTGTCTTTGGGCCTAGCCCATGTCTTTTAAGTAGTCCATAATATTGATGTATTTGGGCCTAGCCCATATTATTTATTACAAATGGGCTTTTATAAGGTTTATGGAAATGGGCCATTGCCCATATATTTAAGGATTTGGGCCTAGCCCAAAATTTATATTATCTTAAGCCTAATATTAATTTTTTTTTTGGATTTGTGATAAATTTTTACTAAGTATGATATAACATACTAGTAAACTTTTCATAATTACACTTGGTGTTATTCTCGTTATTGAACTTTCCGGTTCTTCGTTGTCATTGACATACATGAAGTGCCTAAAACGGTTTATTTTTAGGCTTGTAGTGACGTTCGGGTAATATATATAGTTTTTGTGTCGAAGTTGTTCGTTTCGCCGACGTGGCATAAAGGGTCGCCCGATGCCCGTCATTCGAGCCTTGTCGTCCGATGTTCGCGCCGGAAGTTATGATATTACACAAGTGTGTTTCGAGTGTTTGCGAAGGTTCGCGACTATTGCCATGCTTGCGAATGTTTGGGGAGTTTCGGTTATTTATAAATGTATATTTATTGTAAAAATTGTATGTGTTATTTTAGTACATTTTCCTAGTACTAATACATACACACACTTATACATGTATCATACACCAAATAAGGTATTGGAGATATATATAATTTTTCTCCAAAAATTATATTGATTTTTTTTCTTTTAGTTTAGTGGGTATTGGTTTTGGATGGTAAAAATACTACTAGTTCGCTCACCGGTTTGATATCGGGTGATATACGAAGGTCGTAGTTTAATACCGGGAGCGATGGTTTTAATTTACCATCAACGCTATAGCGTTTATTCAAGGCGTTTGCGACGCCAAAATATCGCTAACTAGTTCGCTAGCCTTTTAGTTTAGGAGATTGGATGGTAGAAATATAATTTATTCGCCTATCGGCTCGAGTTTGGACAGTGTGGGAAAGTCGCGGCGTGACACCGGGAGTAAATGTTTCGGGTATCCTATTGATATCCCCAAGCTTATTTATGATGTAAAATGTTATTTACAAGTTCTACGGACATTAAAATGCTGAATTTTAGTGCTGCGAACATTTTATTCGGTTACAGTTTAGCGCATAACGAACACTTTAAGAAAATATATATATATACATTTTTTTTAAAAGTCTATATGTTTTATCCTTTAGTGCCCCTAGTTAGGGTTTTTTTTTTTTTTTTTTTTTTTTTTTTTTTTTTTATCCCAACTATATATATATATATTTTTTTTGTGTGCCATTCGTTGCTCGTTCGGACAGTTTCGGAACTGGCTGGCATGAATAGTGTGCTCAGGTGAATAGTGTTTTCAGCATTTTGCCAACATATTAGGACATAGTTTGCGGTTTTCTCGCGACCTGGCGATTGTGTTAATATTGTTTAGCATTTTTAACTATGTCCTATGATTGCTAGAACTTATACGACCTAATCATGCAATAATTAAATCGTAAAGAGAGAAATTAACGTTAAAGCAAGTGTTTAAGTTGTACGGAATTACCATTATTTTTGCCAGTTGTCACATTCTCCCCCCGTTAGAAGAATTTCGTCCCGAAATTCGAGTCGTGCTACCGGTTGTAGGGGGATCTGGAAACAGGTGAGGGTACTTGGATTTCATTTGATCTTCACGTTCCCACGTATACTCGGGACCGTGACGTGAGTTCCAACGAACTTTAACTAGCCTCCTACGATTTCTGCGTGTCTTGTGGACCTTCCAGTCCGTAACCTCAACAGGTTCTTCAGTAAATTGAAGTTTTTCGTTGACGTGTATCTCATCTGCTGGAATGACAACCGTCTCTTGTGTAGGGCTTTTCTTGAGATTTGACACGTGAAACGTGTTGTGTACATTGCTCAGTTCTTCTGGTAGTTCTAACTTGTATGCAACAGTTCCGATCTTTTCCAGGATTTTGAAGGGTCCAATGTAACGTGGGTTCAACTTTCCACGTTTACCAAATCTTACTACGCCCTTCCAAGGCGAGACTTTTAACAATACCATGTCTCCGACCTCGAAAGCTAATGGTTTGCGTCGTTTGTCGGCGTAGCTCTTTTGTCTATCGCGAGCCATCTTGATACGGTCTCGTATTTGCATGATCTTGTCTGAGGTTTCTTGTACCCAATCTGGACCAATGAGTTGTTTATCCCCGGTCTCCGCCCAACATAGCGGGGACCGACACTTTCGCCCATATAATGCTTCAAACGGGGCGGCCTTGATGCTAGTGTGATAACTATTATTGTACGAGAACTCCACTAAGGGCAAGTGAGTATCCCAGTTTCCGCCCAAATCCATCACACAAGCACGTAACATGTCCTCCAAAGTTTGTATCGTTCGTTCACTTTGGCCGTCCGTCTGAGGGTGAAAGGCCGTACTAAGATTCAGTTGGGATCCAAATGCCTTTTGGAATGATTGCCATATCCTAGACACAAATCGACCATCTCGGTCTGATATAATAGAAATAGGCACTCCATGTCGTGCCACAATCTCCTTGAGATATATTTCGGCCAGTTTCCTAGTGCTATCCTTCTCCCTGATCGGTAGAAAATGTGCGGACTTTGTAAGTCGATCTACAATTACCCAAATCATATCATGGCCTTTTGAGGTTCGGGGTAACTTAGTAATGAAGTCCATTGAGATTTGTTCCCATTTCCATACGGGAATTTCAGGTTGTTGGAGCAACCCTGAAGGCTTTTGATATTCCGCCTTAACCTTGGCGCAGGTAAGGCATCTACCGACATAAGCAGCAATGTCGCTTTTAAGCTTAGGCCACCAATAAAATTCTTTTAAATCTTGGTACATCTTATCCGAACCCGGATGTATTGAGTACCTTGACTTGTGTGCCTCGTCCAAGATAATTGTTCGTAGTTCGCCAAAGAACGGGACCCAAATTCGTCCCATAAAGTACAGTGTTCCATCCTCCTTTGGCACTAATTGTGCCTCCATTCCTTGTAAGGATTCGGCTTGTATATTTTCTGGTTTAAGCGCCTCTTGTTGAGCATCGTGAATCCGAGAAGTGAGATCATTATGTATGGTCATCTCCAAGGCTCGCACCCTTAGAGGTTTAATACGTTCCTTGCGGCTCAGGGCATCCGCCACAACGTTTGCCTTGCCCGGATGATACTTTATCTCACAATCATAATCGTTCAATAACTCGACCCATCGTCGTTGCCGCATATTTAAATCTTTCTGATCGAATATATGCTGCAAACTCTTGTGGTCTGTGAAGATTGTACAACGAGTACCATATAAGTAGTGACGCCAGATTTTTAACGCGAATACCACCGCACCTAGTTCCAGATCGTGCGTGGTATAATTTTTCTCATGCACCTTTAATTGACGAGACGCGTACGCAATGACTTTGTCCCGTTGCATCAACACGCAACCAAGACCTTGACGCGATGCATCACAATAAACCATGAAGTCATCGGTACCGTCGGGTAAGGCCAAAATAGGCGCGTCACAAAGTTTATCCTTCAGCAGTTGAAACGCCGCCTGTTGTTTCTCGCCCCAATCAAATTTCTTGTCTTTTTGCGGTAGGGACGTTAGCGGTTGAGCAACTTTTGAAAAGTTCTCTATGAATCGTCTATAATAGCCCGCTAATCCCAGAAACTGTCGTATCTCAGTAGGGGTTCTAGGCGCTTCCCAATTCTTAATTGCCTCAATCTTTGCTGGGTCGACGTGAATTCCCTTCTCATTTACCACATGACCTAGGAATTGAACCTCGCGAATCCAAAATTCGCACTTCGAAAACTTTGCATACAGTTGTTCCTTTCTCAAGAGTTCCAAAATAGCTCGCAAATGTTGCTCGTGTTCCTCCTTGGTTCGCGAGTATATTAGGATATCATCGATAAACACAATCACAAACTTGTCCAAATACGGCTTACACACACGGTTCATGAGGTCCATGAACACTGCTGGTGCATTGGTTAAGCCGAACGGCATAACAAGAAACTCGTAATGTCCGTAACGAGTCCTAAAAGCCGTTTTGGGGATACTTTCTTCCTGTATTCTCAACTGATGGTAACCCGATCTCAGATCGATCTTGGAGTAGTAGCTGGAACCTTGTAGTTGATCGAATAAGTCGTCGATTCTCGGTAAGGGATATCGGTTCTTGATGGTCAGCTTGTTTAACTCCCTATAATCAATGCACATGCGAAAGCTGCCGTCTTTCTTTTTGACAAATAATACCGGAGCTCCCCAAGGTGAGAAACTCGGTCTAATAAATCCTTTATCTAGCAGCTCTTGCAGCTGAGTAGATAACTCCTGCATTTCAGACGGAGCTAACCGATATGGTGATTTCGCCACTGGTGCCGCTCCTGGCACCAAATCAATTCGAAACTCCACTTGACGTTGCGGAGGTAGTCCAGGCAAGTCTTCTGGAAAGACTTCTGGAAATTCTTTCACGACAGGGATGTCTTCTAGCCTCGGCTCTTTGGTTTCCTTGTCAACTACGTGGGCGAGGAAGGCTATACAGCCTTTTCGAAGACACTTTTGCGCCTTCATGCAATTTATGATCCGTAGAGGTGTCTCGCGTTTCTCCCCATGGATTATAAGTGTTTCTTCATTCGGCAATGGGATGCGGATGCTCTTTTCGTGACAAACCACTTCTGCCCGATTGTCGGATAACCAATCCATTCCAACAACCGCGTCAAAGCTGCCCAACTCAACGGGTAAGAAGTCGATAAGAAAATTTCGCTCTCCAAGCTCGAGTGTACAACCCTTGATAACCTCATCCGCTTCGACTAATTTTCCATTCGCCAATTCTATAGAATACGGGACGTCTAGTTTACTCGACTCTAGACTAAGTATGTTCTTAAATTCTATAGATATAAAACTAAAGTCGGCGCCAGTGTCAAACAGAATGGATGCAAAGTGTTGGTTTATAGGGAACGTACCCGTAACTATGTTCGGGTCCTGACGCGCTTCACGTGCTCCAATCGTGAAGACTCTTCCACGGGCTTGATTTTCTTTAGGACAATCCTTCAAAAAGTGCCCTAAGTCTCCGCAGCCAAAACAACCTTGGCCTCGTCCATTACCATTTCTACCTTGGTTGTTGTTGTTATTGTTTCCGCCCTGATTGTTGTTGTTGTTTCCTCCTCGGTTTATATTTCTTCCTCCAGTTCCTACCCAACATGTTTCTTTGTTGTGCCCTTCCTTTCCACATTTGTCACACTTAGCTCTTGGACATCGACCATTGTGGTGAAACTTGCACTTATCACACTTAGGCTTGGAACCCAAATACCCTTTACCACTAGCCTCATTAGTGGCTCCATAAGCTTTAGTACCACGAGTTGGGTTCACTTCCCTTCGTTTGTTCGCATTCCAGTTGTCGTTGTTTGCTTGAGTGCCTTTCTTTAAGTTTGAAAACTTTCTCTTGTTGCCGCTTGAAGACTCCACATGAGTCTCTTTTTTGTTAGAGCCTGGCTTTGAAAACTTGTCTAAACGAAGAGCCTCCTCGGTGAGGGCGACAGCCAAGTCGATTGCCTCGCTGATTGTAGGGGGCTTGGAAGAAGTAACCATGCTCAGAATCTCAGGAGCAAGTCCCCAGATGAACCTCTCAATCCGCTTAAACTCAGGTTCCACCAAGTAGGGAACAACCCTTGACAAATCGTGGAAGCGTTGTACATACCCAGCAATATCAGATCCGATCATTTTTAAATTCCAAAACTCGGTTTCAAGTTTCTGGATCTCAGCCCTCGAACAATACTTTTTCCTCATCAGTTCTTTGAGCTCGTCCCAGCTCATGGCATACGCAGCAGTTTCTCCTTTTGTCTGAACCTGTAGGTTCCACCATGAAAGTGCTCCGTCCAAGAACAACCCGGAAATGTAGGTAACCCTTTGTTCAGGAAGACATTTGCTCATTCTCAGGACTGAGTCAGTCTTCTCGGCCCAACGTACAAATGCTACGGCACCTCCTGTGCCGTCGAAGTTCAGAGGTTTGCAGTCCAAAAACTGCTTGTACGTGCAACCTGAAACATTTACAACCACAAACCGTGAATGAGCATGGACATAGTACAAATAGAATATACGAGAGTATTGTAATGTGTCATAGACGATTTAACATTACCGGCAGGGGGATTGTTTCCTGATGTACCACCGCTTTGCTCGGAGCGGTTGGCTTCGTACTGCGCAATAGCCTGCGAGATGCGCTCATTGAGTTCGGCTTCTGTTCTCGGTAGGGGGTTTGTGTTGGTTTTTCGTCTTGGCGGCATTGTCTTCTAATAAGAAGTATTGCGGAGATTAGACACATATTTAATGATAAATATAGTCTACTAAGGTATATACATAATAGGTAAATAGTCATCACATCACTCAAACATGCAATCACATAAGCAACACATGCACATGCATAAGCATAAGCAACAATATGTAATAAAGAAAAACAAACTACTGAGCTTTCATATATTAGACAACTTGATACATTGTTTAGTAGAAGAAAACAAAAGGACTCGAGGCTACACAACCCCGGTCATACAAGTTCATAATACACAAAAGTAGTAAGTCTTTTTCTTCTACATTGGTCTTCCAAAAATCTTCAAGTGTCTTCAGCTCATACTAGGTCTTCATATGTACATAAAAGTGGGTCTGCAACTCCCACACAAAAGTACCTGCAAATAAAAGATAACTAGACGACTGGAGGAGATGGAGGTGGTGGAGATGATGGTGGTGGTGGAGTAGGTGGTGGAGGGTAGGCTGGTGGCGGTGGTGGCATAGCATCCCTAAACTGCTGCAATTCCCAGACCTGGCGGGAGAGGATTTGAATATGAAGCTGTAAGGAATGTATCTCATCATCGATAGTGAAAGCAGGATAGTGACGTGGATGATGTGGGTCAGACTCGGACATATGAGGCGGAGGGTGTCGTGTAGACCAGTGATCAGCCGACACATGGGTATCGAGAGAGGTCGGCTGTCGAGAAGTGCCCTCCCCAGGGCGGGGTGCTGGAATCTCATGAGTGAAAAGGATAGGTGCGACAGTGTGATGGGGATCAGCAACATGCGGTGAAAACGGGTGTCCAGTAGTGGGAGTGACGGGAGTAGTGTGTGGTGTCGGTGGATCAGACGGGACAACTGCAGGTGTAGCAATGGGTGCGGCTGAGGGTGATGCGGCGTCGCTAGAACCCGAAGAGGATAGGTCTACCACAGATACGATAGGAGAGGAAACCTCCAGAATGGCTATGTCCAAGGCATCACCACCATCAATCTCATCGTCCAAACTATGGACATGTATGACGGGAACGTCATCCTCGTCATCAGACACAACAATAAACCCCGGAATCGCAGCGAGAGGAACAACATCTAGTGGAATATAGTCGACGATGTGAGCTCCATCAGGATGACCAATGATAACAAACGGGTTCAGCTGTGGCCCCACAGCTAGAACGTCATCCACCATGTCATGGTCTGGCAGCGCAAACGGCTGAAAATCATCAAGGTCCTCATCATCAGAGGGAATGATCTCCTCCATGGGCTCATCGTCAGATGGTACGTCCATGTGGTCATGATTGTCGTAAATGCCACTGCTAGCTGATGATGCCATAGTACCCTGGCAAGAACAATCCGTACAACTCATATATATGTATCACTAAATAATAATATTTCTTGTTATATACGTAAGCAAATAATTGTAGCATATCACATGTTATCACATTGTTATTGTGCGCGGTAGTTCTAGTTCGGCAAGTCTATCCCATATAGACCATGCCCCAATTAATGTCCTCGCATTGTTTTCTTGAAAAGAGTTTTGTTATCGGACCTTGGTGCTTTTGTATATGCAATGAAAAACATTTTACAAACACAAAATGTTTTCGTGGGAGGATCCTAGTGATTGTAGACTAGACTCGAGAAGGAATCCTAGTTCACTACAATCGAAGCTCTGATACCAATCTGTCACACCCGTTCATTAGCGGAAGCGCGCGGTGTGAACTTGATTAGTTCTCATTGCATACGATATAAGTAAACAACTACATGAATAAAAACATACGATGTTCATCCATTGACATGGTAAAATATTACACATCATAAGTTTGTTTAAAATGTCAAACGACATAAGTTATAAGTTTTACAAAAGACGAGTTCAACATAAGTTTAAAACATAAGGCTTTGCATCCTATATCTCATAGAAGATGAGATATATGGACCAAACCCTCCAAAAAGGATGACATCGATGACTTGTAATCCAAAAGCTTCATAATAAACACCAGCACCCAAGTTCCATTAGTTTCCTGAAATACATGTGAGTTTGAAAACATCAACAAAAGTTGAGCGAGTTCATGTGTTTTATGTGTAATGCGCATCAAATGAATCTCAAAAACATTTGAAAGTTTAGTTTATAAGTAGGTATGTAAAGCGTCTATGAACATGTTGATCATTAATGTTTTGCAAGGACATTAATATATGTGACGACATAGGAGGTACTCAACCCGCGTAGGCAATTTAAGTGTCGAACTCTCGACGATGGACACAACAGCACTCTAGTGGTCACCCTTGGACCGTGAGTGGGGCTCGCCCGTACCCATTAGATCTAACCTTTGTTCCTTGGTCCTCAAAAGGATTAATGGCACCTCAGTTTCAGCCTATGCTCACATGATCTAAGAGTTCATTCCATAACTTAATCATACCCAAGTTTGACATGTATTTCCCCCCGAAAGTTGTAAACCAAAACGTTAAAAGAAAAGGGGGACATGAACTCACTGTATTGCGTCCAGCAATAAGCTCTAGCAACCGTGTTCCGTAAGCGTGAGTCAACCTACAAGGGTTCTAACTCATTAGACACGTCGGTCTTTCCTAGACCTTGTACTCGTTGTTCATCTTGAACGTTTATTATTTTCATATAGTTTTGGAACACTTGTATATTTTTAGTAGTATGTTGGCACTTGTTTCATATGTATACCTTGGTTCATGACTTTATATTTGTTACACAAATATAAGTGTAAAGAGTGTTAAAAATATTTATTTTTAACGTCGAAATACGTTGTCGTATGTATACAACCTTAGTGAGAGAGTACACTTCAACAAGTGTATGTGAGTATATCATCGTATACTAGTCTTTTATACATATGCATATACCGTATGTATACTTGTATTTGTGTGCTTTAAACTTGTACGTATACCGTATTTATACGGGTAGGTATGCCGTATTTATACGTGTAGGTATACCGTATAATACGTGTAGGTATGTTGTATTATACGTGTAGGTGTACCGTATTTATAATGTATTTTTTTTATAATATATATTTATAAAAATTATACATGTATTTTTCATTGGGCCTAGCCCACATTTTAGTGTCATTGGGCTTAACCCATGCATTTTGTCTTTGGGCCTAGCCCATGTCTTTTAAGTAGTCCATAATATTGATGTATTTGGGCCTAGCCCATATTATTTATTACAAATGGGCTTTTATAAGGTTTATGGAAATGGGCCATTGCCCATATATTTAAGGATTTGGGCCTAGCCCAAAATTTATATTATCTTAAGCCTAATATTAATTTTTTTTTTGGATTTGTGATAAATTTTTACTAAGTATGATATAACATACTAGTAAACTTTTCATAATTACACTTGGTGTTATTCTCGTTATTGAACTTTCCGGTTCTTCGTTGTCATTGACATACATGAAGTGCCTAAAACGGTTTATTTTTAGGCTTGTAGTGACGTTCGGGTAATATATATAGTTTTTGTGTCGAAGTTGTTCGTTTCGCCGACGTGGCATAAAGGGTCGCCCGATGCCCGTCATTCGAGCCTTGTCGTCCGATGTTCGCGCCGGAAGTTATGATATTACACAAGTGTGTTTCGAGTGTTTGCGAAGGTTCGCGACTATTGCCATGCTTGCGAATGTTTGGGGAGTTTCGGTTATTTATAAATGTATATTTATTGTAAAAATTGTATGTGTTATTTTAGTACATTTTCCTAGTACTAATACATACACACACTTATACATGTATCATACACCAAATAAGGTATTGGAGATATATATAATTTTTCTCCAAAAATTATATTGATTTTTTTTCTTTTAGTTTAGTGGGTATTGGTTTTGGATGGTAAAAATACTACTAGTTCGCTCACCGGTTTGATATCGGGTGATATACGAAGGTCGTAGTTTAATACCGGGAGCGATGGTTTTAATTTACCATCAACGCTATAGCGTTTATTCAAGGCGTTTGCGACGCCAAAATATCGCTAACTAGTTCGCTAGCCTTTTAGTTTAGGAGATTGGATGGTAGAAATATAATTTATTCGCCTATCGGCTCGAGTTTGGACAGTGTGGGAAAGTCGCGGCGTGACACCGGGAGTAAATGTTTCGGGTATCCTATTGATATCCCCAAGCTTATTTATGATGTAAAATGTTATTTACAAGTTCTACGGACATTAAAATGCTGAATTTAGTGCCGCGAACATTTTATTCGGTTACAGTTTAGCGCATAACGAACACTTTAAGAAAATATATATATATACATTTTTTTTAAAAGTCTATATGTTTTATCCTTTAGTGCCCCTAGTTAGGGTTTTTTTTTTTTTTTTTTTTTTTTTTTTTTTTTTTATCCCAACTATATATATATATATATTTTTTTTGTGTGCCATTCGTTGCTCGTTCGGACAGTTTCGGAACTGGCTGGCATGAATAGTGTGCTCAGGTGAATAGTGTTTTCAGCATTTTGCCAACATATTAGGACATAGTTTGCGGTTTTCTCGCGACCTGGCGATTGTGTTAATATTGTTTAGCATTTTTAACTATGTCCTATGATTGCTAGAACTTATACGACCTAATCATGCAATAATTAAATCGTAAAGAGAGAAATTAACGTTAAAGCAAGTGTTTAAGTTGTACGGAATTACCATTATTTTTGCCAGTTGTCACATAGGTGGCCCAGGAAGAATGATAAACCATCCGGGACTAAAGACAAGTCCAAATGGTGTGCATACCATGAGGATTTCGGGCATCTAACTGAAGATTGCATAGCCTTAAGAAGAGAAATTGGATACCTGCTAAGCAAGGGGCATCTAAAAGAATTGTTAGGGAGAAAAAAGCAAAGGACCCAGGATCCTGAAAGGATCCCTGAAAAGGCTCCTGCACCTCCGGCAAACGCACAAGTGATCAACTTTATATCCGGAGGATCAGACATCTGTGGTACATCCTTTTCAGCGGCCAAAAGACATGCAAAAGAATCAAAAATGGATAATGGAGAAAGGCCTATTAGAACCTCAAGTGTCTCAGGAGGGAAGATGATAACATTTGATGAGGATGATCGCATTAACATTCAGGATCCTCACCATGATAGTTTAGTTATCACTCTCTTTATCTCTAACCATTTTGTCCGCAGGATCCTTATTGATGGAGGGAGCTCAGTGAACATTATCCAGCTTGATGTCCTGAAGAAGATGGGAATCCCAGAATCAGACATCACACCGAGATCCTCCGTGCTTGTAGGATTCAGTGGGGAAACGAAGAAAACTCTGGGGGACATCAAACTCCCAATCTACGTGGAAGGATTACATAATTATCAGAAATTTTGTGTTATTGACTGTTTATCTTGTTGCAACGTTATCCTTGGCAGGCCTTGGATACATGATATGAAAGCAGTCCCATCTACCTACCATCAATGTGTGAAGCTCCCTAGCCCATGGGGGATAATCAAGATCGACAGTGATCAGCAGGAGGCTAAGGATTGTTATACCTCATCCATGAAGCCAACCTCGAAGCCAAGGGAGCAATAGCAATTACAGTATCCTCCGAGGAATGTCTTGGAGGCAAGGGAACAAGATGTGGACGAAATCCTCTTGGATCCTAGTGATCCTGAATCAAAAATCTATATTGGATCAGGGATCCTTGGCAAGATGAAAGAAGACATGATATCCTTCCTCAAAAGAAGAAAATCTACCTTTGCTTGGAAACATGAAGATATGACAGGTATATCTAAGGATATTATTACTCACAAACTTGGCATTGACAGGTCTATCAAACCAATCCATCAAAAAAGGAGGAAGTTTGCACCAGAAAGGAATGCCATTATCCAAGAAGAAGTAGAGAGACTACTTCGAGCAGGTATGATCAGAGAGGTAAAGTATCCAAAATGGTTAGCCAATGTGGTTGTTGTCCAAAAGAAAAACGGAAAGTGGAGGGTATGTGTCGATTTCACTGATTTGAATAAGGCATGTCCCAAGGATCCTTTCCCATTACCCCACATTGACTCCATGGTGGATGCAACAGCGGGGCATGAACTGTTAACCTTTATGGATGCATCATCTGGATTCCAACAAATTCAGATGGAACCATCTGACCAAGAGGATACAGCCTTTATGACCCCAACCGGTTTATATTGTTATATTGCCATGCCTTTTGGACTAAGAAATGCAGGAGCAACATATCAAAGGCTGGTAAATATGATGTTCAAAGATCAAATCGGAAAAACTATGGAGGTGTACATAGATGATATGGTGGTCAAGTCAAAGAAAGCTGAGGATCACCTAAGGGACTTGGAAGAAGCATTCGATATCCTTGATAATTACAACATGAAACTTAATCCTTCAAAATGCCATTTTGGTGTTAAGGCAGGAAAGTTCTTAGGATACATGGTAACCCAGAGGGGCATTGAAGCAAGCCCGGAACAAATCAAAGCATTAATAAATATCAAATCTCCTGCCAATGCCAAGGATGTTCAAAGACTGACAGGCAGGATAGCAGCTTTGAACAGGTTCATATCGAAATCCTCAGAAAAATGCAAAGAATTCTACGATATCCTAAGGAAGAATAAGAAGTTTGAATAGACTGAGAAACATGAGAACGCTTTACAAGCCCTTAAAGAATATATGTCCTCAGCACCAGCATTAGCAAAACCGGAAAAAGGAGATGTGTTATCCTTATACCTGGCGGTATCCTCAACCGCTGTAAGTGCAGTCCTTGTCAAGGATCATGAAGGTACACAATATCCTATCTACTCTGTAAGTAAAAGTTTGCTTGATGCCGAATCCAGGTACTCACACCTTTAAAAACTTATTCTTACTTTAATCATGGCATCCACTAAGTTAAGGCATTATTTTGAAACCCATACTATTGTTGTTAAAACTAATTTTCCAATTAAGAATGTCCTCAGGAAACCGGAGATGTCAGGGAGGATGGCTAAGTGGGCAGTGAAGCTTAGTGCCCATGATATAAGATATGAACCAAGAACATCCATTAAATCTCAAGCACTAGCTGACTTTGTGGCTGATTTCAGTAGTGATCTACAAAAAGAAGCGGAATTGGAGGTCCAGCAGCTGGATGAGACCAAGGATCCTTGGATACTACACACTGACGGATCCTCAAATATCAAAGGCACAGGGCTAGGGATCCTACTAAAATCGCCACAGGGGGACATAATACCCCACTCCATAGCCTGTGAGTTCCAAGCAACTAACAATGAGGCTGAATATGAAGCCTTAATTGCTGGCTTACAAATTGCTAAGGATATGGGGGTAAAATATCTCGAAGTATATGTAGACTCATTATTGATCACCAATCACTTTAATGGATCCTATGCTGTTAAAGGTGAAAAACTAACCAAATATTTAGAGATAGTCAAAGAATTGGCACTCTCTTTTGTTTCTTTCAGCTTAACACAGGTACCAAGGGAGGATAACACGGAAGCTGATGCATTGGCCAACTTAGGATCATCCTTGAAAATTCCAGAAGACATAAGTATCCCTATCATCCATATCCTGGCTCCTGCTATTGAAAATCAAGTGGCCATGGAAATAGAAGAGGATACTGCAATAATCCCTAGTGGAGAAGCTCAATCTTATTCAGGATCATGGGTCTCACCAATCATGAAATACTTGCAAAACGGAGAGATTCCAATGGGAGAAAATCCTAGAGCTTTCAGGATCAAGGTATCTCAATTTACAATCTTAAATAATGTGCTATATAAACGATCCCTTGCAGGACCATATTTAAGATGTATTGAGGATCCTGAAATTGAAGAAGTGTTGAGAGACTTCCATGAAGGAGATTGCGGAAACCACACTGGGGGCAGGGCATTATTCTCAAGGATCCTTAGAACAGGATACTACTGGCCAACCAGGAAAAGGGATGCTGTAGAGTATGCTAAGAAATGTGATCCTTGCCAAAGGCATAGCAATATCCTCCATCAGCCAGCTGAATTTTTACACCCAATACCATCCTCTTGGCCATTCATGAGATGGGGAATGGATATAGTTGGCAAGCTCCCTAAAGCACCTGGTGGAAAAGTATTTATGCTTGCCATGACTGACTATTTTTCCAAGTGGATAGAAGCTGAAGCCTTCGCTCAAGTCAGAGAAAAGGAAGTCATATCCTTCATTAAAAGAAACATTATAACTAGATTTGGCATTCCCTCTGAAATTGTATGTGATAATGGCTCCCAATTCATTGGAAGCAGAACCACTAACTTTTGTGACAGTTGGGGAATCAAGATGATAACATCAACACCAGTTCATCCACAAGCCAATGGTCAAGCAGAATCATCCAACAAGATCATCATCAACAATCTGAAGAAGAAGCTAGGATCCAAGAAAGGAAAATGGGCAGAGGAGTTACCTTATGTGCTATGGGCTGATAGGACAACTCCCAAGAATGCCACTGGTCAAACACCTTTCTCTTTAGTATTTGGGGCAGAAGCAGTGATCCCAACAGAGATGGTGATCCCAACTGCTAGAACAATTGCTCGTGATCCTGAAGAAAATGCTGCAATCCTAGCTCAGGATTTGGATACTATTGAGGAAATCAGGGATCTAGCTAGAATAAGGATGGCAAGCTACCAACAAAGAATGGCTGGTACCTACAACAAAAATGTCAGGATAAGGAAGTTCCAAGTCGGAGATATGGTGTTGAGAAAAGCATTTCAAAATACTATCAATCCTGCTGACGGGAAGCTAGCACCAAAATGGGAAGGTCCGTGCTTGATTGAAGCTGAAGCAGGAAAGGGGGCATACAGGTTGCTAACCATGGAAGGAAACTTGTTACCAAGAGCCTGGAATGCTGTTCACTTAAAGAAATATTTCATGTGAACATGATCCTTCATGCATGTGATCCTTACATTGAAGTATCCTTGAAGGATCCTGGAGATATCAGTGATCCTTACTCTGGTAATATACTTATCCTAAAACTATTGCATTTTCTTACTTTATACCTAAGGATAAGGATCATGTATCCTTCATCCTCTACTCACAAACCATTTGAGTTATGATAGTTCAGGTATCTTCAGCAAATCGTCAAAGATCTCCAAAAGCACCACAGATCCTTGGGTCCAACCCCAGTTATCCTTGGGATTATCCCCAGTTTCCGCCAGCAGCGCACGATGATCCTGGTATAGTTCACGTCTTTGGGACCAGTACCCACTTTCGGGGCTGACAACCTCATCGTACTGGCTATATTTAGGATCCTACGTATAATGGTAGACGTACCATACATCCGTTCCTAAGGTTTCTAACGTTTTCACGTTAGCTAAGGTTTTGACATTTTCATGTCACTAAGTTTGGATAGTCGCCAGAAAAGGGCCATACTCCAGTTTACATACGATTCTTTGGGCTTGTCCCCAGTTATCCTTTGGGTTTTGTCCCCAGTGATCCCCCGGGATCATCCCCAGTTATCCTTTGGGCATGTCCCCAGTTACTAATTTATCTTTTACATTGGCTTAGTCCCAAGTTATATCTCACTTTTCAGGTTTTGGATGTCTAAACATATAAGGATCCTTAATCCTTATTAACTATCAAAGTCTTATCTATGATTGTCTTGATTGAAGGTAAGGATCCTAACTTGGGCCCTCAGGTATGATCCTTGACTATTTTGATTATATTCATTATCCTAACCGACCCTTATACTTTGACAACCAAACCTATGATCCTTGAACTAAAGTACTTTGAAAACTTTCAATATCAGGATATTTGATCTAGGATCATATCCTAAGTTTGGATAACATATTTTCAACTCTTGCTACTTTAAAATATACTACAAAAACAACTGAGAAACAAGAAGATAAGGATAACAACACGAGATAAGCCAGAAAAGTTAAGTTATATTATTAAATAAAAGGATCATTAACCCTTTCAAAAAGTTGTCAAAATTGCCAACCCACATTTCTACCAGCAAAACGTGGCCCGTCCGCATGGGTTGGCAAAGGGTGTCCATTGTCTATGCGGTCTTAGCATTATGCAGGAAATAAAAAGCGGCTGGATCACAAAGGCTTCATCCCCCAAACAGAGGATCCCTCCACCTTTTGTAATCCTACCTATTGTTCAAAGGATCCAGGATCCTTAACCCTAAGAAACTATTGTTCAGAGATTACAGACCATAATTGTTTCAAACATCAACAACCACAAAAAACCACTACCAAACCTAAAAAATTGGGCTCCGGCCTAGTCAACAATATCCATCATCGCCCAATCATGCAGCCTACTCCTTTGCTGCTCCATCACCACCGGCTGCTCCACCTTGATCCTTGTCAGCATCACCTCCTTCCAGCATGGGGATCTCCTCAGCCTCATCCTCGTCCTCCAGGTCTGCCAGCCTTGCCTTCCAACCTTCAACGTCCCACGAGCTTCTGTCAAAGGTAGGATCCTGAGCCTCCTCGGCCATCTGAAGTTGTATCTTGTACATAGCAATGGCCGCGGAGACCTTAGCATCTTGGGTGATCTCCTGCTTCTCGTTATCCATATCGATCAACCTCTGAGCAGCCTCAGCCTTCATGACCCGGAGTTCCTTCTCAAGATCTCCTATCTTGAGATCCTTTAAGACACCCATTTGCTGGAGGTCGGCAATTTGGCTCTCCTGGTCCTCAACATGGCCAAGATAGGTCTCAATCTCGGCAAGTTTCTGCAACAGGAGAAAAAAGATAAGCTTAGGATCAGATGATCCTCAAGAAAAGCAGGATACACAAACAGGATATGCGAGATGGATAACCAACAGGGGCAGTGATCCTTACCTCATTCACGTAGTCGAGGAATTGCTGACGGAGGAGGGGAAATCCCTGGAGATCATCTGAAGCCTTCCTCTTCTTCCCTTTGCCTCGGATAGGCGCTTTGGGAGCTGATGCTGAAGGACTGGCAGCAGGAGCCTTCTTCTTTGAAGACGTGACATTGGCAAGATCACTTATCCCAAATTTGGAGGCAGATTTAACAGACCTGGCAGATTTTCCAGCACCTACACAATTCAAAAAAAAGATAAGTTCCCTTATTAAATTAAATACTCTTACATAAAACTTACTTTCTATGAGGATACTTACTTGACATTGTGGCAGATGCAGAGGATACTTCTTGAGAATCTTGGATAGTGACTTGGAAGCTTCTAACTTCAGGATCAAGCTTTTTAAAAGCTAACACTCTTTCTCTTGCAGCAGGGGTCAACTTTAAGTGAGCAACGGAAATAGCTGCACAAGAGATAAAAAAAGACATTAGTGATCCTCATCATATGAGACAGGACTGATAGTGATCCTTCGAGGATCCTCTACCCTACCATGAGTGGCCCATTCCTTGGGCAGATCCTTCCCATCCGGGATGGAATCCCTTCTAACAAAGAAAAAATGACGCTTCCAGTTTGTATCATTCTTGGTGACCTTGAAGACAGGGTGATCCTCCCCGGCTTTCCGTTTCAGCAGATACCGGTAAGAACCAAAAGTGGTAAAATCGTAAAGCTCGGCCAACTCCGTCATCCCCAGATCAATCCCTTTCTGCTCAATGATCCTCTCGAAGGTATACAGAACCCTCCAGATCATCGGCATAGCTTGGATATAAGAGATGCCGGTTAAAGAAAAGAAGGATTGGGTGAAGGATGGAAAAGGATATGAATACCCTATGGTGAATGGAGTAGCAGGAAAAGCCACCCAGGTATCCGAAACAGAGTCACTCAGAGCGGTAGGTGTGAAGGACTTGAAAACAGCATTCGCCGGAAAGCAATGACGAATTCTGTCTATGTGAACATCAGTGAAACAACACCTCTCCGTAGGAGAATCCTTGATAATCCCCTGGCTTTTTAAGGGACTATCCTTCTTGGGATCCTTGTGTGGAGAATTCCGGAGCAACATGTTTGTGACGGGACGGAAACAGAGTAGGAGAAGAAAACAGAGCAAAGAGAAAAGAAAGAGAGAAAGATACCTGATCAATCTTCAGTGCAGAATATAAAGGGAGTGTATCTTGAATTTAAATGCAGAACGATCCTAACCCTATCTCCTATTTATAATCATGATTTGCAGGGATTGTCACATCCATGACGTAATGATCACAACGGCTAGTCCATGTGTAACGGCTAGTTATTCGGAGTCGCCCGTTGGAGATAAGATCGAAACAAAATATAACTCGTCTATTTACAATTAACTCCTTATATTTTGGGGGCAATTGTTAGGGCTGGATTTTTATTATAGGTGATCCTTACACATGATCCTAATCAGTGATCCTTGTTTCTTTGGCAGACAGTGATCCTCAGCAGGACTTCAGGATCAGGATCATGGGACATTATGGTGATCCTCATACTAACGGCCACTTCCGCTTAATACAATATTGTTTTGCAGGAACATCTAGCAGGATACACTCTAGGCATCATGATCCAGGGACGCGTCTTCACAATTATGGCAAGAGCTTAATTGAAGATAGACGTTGCACAGGATATGGAAACTTGGCTTGATTTATGGGCGGCTATTTAGGCTAGATTGTATCTCATTTCTAAAGGGGTAATGAGCTGAATATTAGTTTAGCTACCTAAAATAGGTCACCAACACATGTATAAATACCACTCTTCCTCATTCGGAAGAACACACACGACATACAACGCAACTCTCACACACTTAGACACCAAAAGCAATAGTGATCCTTCTACTCAGCTCATTATCATCCAAAGTTGTAATCATATTTCTGTTATATTGAAATTGGTGATCGGTAGTTGCCATCACCCGAGGTTTTTTTATGCCGGAGATCATTCATTGATCAAGGGCTTTTTCCTCGTATAAATCATTGTGTCTTTGCATCTTTATCACAGAAGTGATCCTTTACTTTCATAATTAACCAAGCATCATACCCCGTTTTCATAAAGTTTGGTTACATTATCCTTGTGTGATTTTTGACCAAAACATGTGGTACATCCTTCTCGGCGGCCAAAAGACATGCAAAAGAATCAAAAATGGATAATGGTGAAAGGCCTATTAGAACATCAAGTGTCTCAGAAAGGAAGATGATAACATTTGATGAGGATGATCGCATTAACATTCAGGATCCTCACCATGATAGTTTAGTCATCACTCTCTTTATCTCTAACCATTTTGTCCGCAGGATCCTTATTGATGGAGGGAGCTCAGTGAACATTATCCAGCTTGATGTTCTGAAGAAAATGGGTATCCCAGAATCAGACATCATACCGAGATCCTCCGTGCTTGTAGGATTCAGTGGAGAAATGAAGAAAACTCTGGGGGACATCAAACTCCCAATCTACGTGGAAGGATTACATAATTATCAGAAATTTTGTGTTATTGACTGTTTATCTTGTTGCAACGTTATCCTTGGCAGGCCTTGGATACATGATATGAAAGCAGTCCCATCTACCTACCATCAATGTGTGAAGCTCCCTAGCCCATGGGGGATAATCAAGATCGACAGTGATCAGCAAGAGGCTAAGGATTGTTATACCTCATCTATGAAGCCAACCTCGAAGCCAAGGGAGCAATAGCAATTACAGTATCCTCCAAGGAACGTCTTGGAGGCAAGGGAACAGGATGTGGACGAAACCCTTTTGGATCCTAGTGATCCTGAGTCAAAAATCTATATCGGGTCAGGGATCCTTGGCAAGATGAAAGAAGATTTACTATCCTTCCTCAAAAGACGAAAATCCACCTTTGCTTGGAAACATGAAGACATGACAGGTATATCTAAGGATATTATTACTCACAAACTCGGCATTGACAGGACTATCAAACCAATCCATCAAAAAAGGAGGAAGTTTGCACCAGAAAGAAATGCCATTATCCAAGAAGAAGTAGAGAGACTACTTCGAGCAGGCATGATCAGAGAGGTAAAATATCCAAAATGATTAGCCAATGTGGTCGTTGTCCAAAAGAAAAATGGAAAGTGGAGGGTATGTGTCGATTTCACCGATTTGAATAAGGCATGTCCCAAGGATCCTTTCCCATTACCCCACATTGACTCCATGGTGGATGCAACGGCGGGGCATGAACTGTTGACCTTTATGGATGCATCATCTGGATTCCAACAAATTCAGATGGAACCATCTGACCAAGAGGATACAGCCTTCATGACCCCAACCGGTTTATATTGTTATATTGCCATGCCTTTTGGACTAAGAAATGCAGGTGCAACATATCAAAGGTTGGTGAATATGATGTTCAAAGATCAAATTGGAAAAACTATGGAGGTGTACATAGATGACATGGTGGTCAAGTCAAAGAAAGCTGAGGATCACCTAAGGGATTTGGAAGAAGCATTCGATATCCTTGATAGTTACAACATGAAACTTAATCCTTCGAAATGCCATTTTGGTGTTAAGGCAGGAAAGTTCTTAGGATACATGGTAACCCAGAGGGGCATTGAAGCAAGCCCGGAACAAATCAAAGCATTAATAAATATCAAATCTCCTGCCAATGCCAAGGATGTTCAAAGACTGACAGGCAGGATAGCAGCTTTGAACAGATTCATATCGAAATCCTCAGAAAAATGCAAAGAATTCTACGATATCCTAAGGAAGAATAAGAAGTTTGAATGGACTGAGAAGCATGAGAACGCTTTACAAGCCCTTAAAGAATATATGTCCTCAGCACCAGCATTAGCAAAACCGGAAAAAGGAGATGTGTTATCCTTATACCTGGCGGTATCCTCAACCGCTGTAAGTGCTGTCCTTGTCAAGGATCATGAAGGTACACAATATCCTATCTACTATGTAAGTAAAAGTTTACTTGATGCCGAATCCAGGTACTCACACCTCGAAAAACTTATTCTCGCATTAATCATGGCATCCACTAAGTTAAGGCATTATTTTGAAACTCATACTATTGTTGTTAAAACTAATTTTCCAATTAAGAATGTCCTCAGGAAACCAGAGATGTCAGGGAGAATGGCTAAGTGGGCAGTGAAGCTTAGTGCCCATGATATAAAATATGAACCAAGAACAGCCATTAAATCACAAGCCTTAGCCGACTTTGTGGCTGATTTCAGTAGTGATCTACAAAAAGAAGCAGAATTGGAGGTCCAGCAGCTGGATGAAACCAAGGATCCTTGGATATTACACACTGACGGATCCTCAAATGTCAAGGGCACAGGGCTCGGGATCCTACTAAAATCGCCAGAGGGGGACATAATACCCCACTCCATAGCCTGTGAGTTCCAAGCAACTAACAATGAGGCTGAGTATGAAGCCTTGATTGCTGGCTTGCAAATTGCTAAGGATATGGGGGTAAAATATCTTAAAGTATATATAGACTCATTATTGATCACCAATCACTTTAACGGATCCTATGCTGTTAAAGGTGAAAAACTAACCAAATATTTAGAGATAGTCAAAGAATTGGCACTCTCCTTTGTTTCTTTCAGCTTGACACAGGTACCAAGGGAGGAAAACACAGAGGCTGATGCATTGGCCAACCTAGGATCATCCTTGAAGATTCCAGAAGATATAAGTATCCCTATCATCCATATCCTGGTTCCTGCTATCAAAAATCAGGTGGCCATGGAAATAGAAGAGGATACTGCGATGATCCCTAGTGAAGAAGCTCAACCTCATCCAGGATCATGGACCTCACCAATCATGAGATACTTGCAACACGGGGAGATTCCGATGGAAGAAAATCCTAGAGCTTTCAGGATTAAGGTATCTCAATTCACAATTTTGAATGATGTATTATATAAGCGATCTCTTGCAGGTCCATATTTGAGATGTATCGAGGATCCTGAAATTGAAGAAGTATTGAAAGATTTCCATGAAGGAGATTGTGGAAACCACACTGGGGGCAGAGCATTGTTCTCAAGGATCCTTAGAACAGGATACTACTGGCCAACCATGAAAAGGGATGCTGTAGAGTATGCTAAGAAGTGTGATCCTTGCCAAAGACATAGCAATATCCTCCATCAGCCAGCTGAATTTTTACACCCAATACCATCCTCTTGGCCATTCATGAGATGGGGAATGGATATAGTTGGCAAGCTTCCTAAAGCACCTGGTGGAAAAGTATTTATGCTTGCCATGACTGACTATTTTTCCAAGTGGATAGAAGCTGAAGCCTTTGCTCAAGTCAGGGAAAAGGAAGTCATATCCTTCATCAAAAGAAATATTATAACTAGATTTGGCATTCCCTCTGAAATTGTATGTGATAATGGCTCCCAATTCATTGGAAGCAGAACCACTAACTTTTATGACAGCTGGGGAATCAAGATGATAACATCAACACCAGTTCATCCACAAGCCAATGGTCAAGCAGAATCATCCAACAAGATCATCATCAACAATCTGAAGAAGAAGCTAGGATCCAAGAAGGGGAAATGGGTAGAGGAGTTACCTTATGTGCTATGGGCTGATAGAACAACTCCCAAGAATGCCACTGGTCAAACACCTTTCTCTTTAGTATTTGGGGCAGAAGCAGTGATCCCAACAGAAATGGTGATCCCAACTGCTAGAACAAGTACTCGTGATCCTGAAGAAAATGCTACAATTCTAGCTCAGGATTTGGACACTATTGAAGAAATCAGGGATCTAGCTAGGATAAGGATGGCAAGCTACCAACAAAGAATGGCTGGTGCCTACAACAAAAATGTCAGATTAAGGAAATTCCAAGTCGGAGATATGGTGTTGAGAAAAGCATTTCAAAATACTATCAATCCTGCTGACGGTAAGTTAGCACCAAAATGGGAAGGTCCCTACTTGATTGAAGCTGAAGCAGGAAAGGGGGCATACAGGTTGCTAACCATGGAAGGAAACTTGTTGCCAAGAGCCTGGAATGCTGTTCACTTAAAGAAATATTTCATGTGAACATGATCCTCCATGCACGTGATCCTTACATTGAAGTATCCTTAAAGGATCCCGGAGATATCAGTGATCCTTACTCTGGTAATATGCTTATCCTAGAAACTATTGCATTTTCTTACTTTTTACCTAAGGATAAGGATCATGTATCCTTCACCCTCTACTCACGAAACATTTGAGTTATGATAAGTTCAGGTATCTTCAACATATCGTCAAAGATCTTCAAAAGCACCGCAGATCCTTGGGTCCAACCCCAGTTATCCTTGGGATTATCCCCAGTTTCCGCCAGCAGCGCACGACGATCCTGATATAGTTCACGTCTTTGGGACCAGTACCCACTTCCGGGGCTGACAACCTCATCGTACTGGCTATGTTTAGGATCCTCCGTATAATGGTAGACGTACCATACATCCGTTCCTAAGGTTTCTAACGTTTTCACGTTAGCTAAGGTTTTGACATTTTCATGTCACTAAGTTTGGATAGTCGCCAGTAAGGGCCATACTCCAGTTTACATACGATCCTTTGGGCTCGTCCCCAGTTATCCTTTGGGCTTGTCCCCAGTGATCCTCCGGGATCATTCTCAGTTATCCTTTGGGCATATCCCCAGTTACTAATTTATTTCTTACATTGGCTTAGTCCCAAATTGTGCTTCGTCTTTCAGGATTGTCAAAGTTAAAACACATAAGGATCCTTAATCCTTATTATCTAGTAAAATCTTATCTACGACTGTCTCGGTTGAAGGTTAGGATCCTAACTTGGATCCTCAGGTATGATCCTTGACTTTTTTTATTATACTCATTATCCTAACCAACCCTTATACTTTGACAACCAAACCTATGGTCCTTGAACTAAAATACTTTGGATATTTTCAATATCAGGATATTTGATCTAGGATCATATCCTAAATTTATTAAATATATTTTCAACTCTTGCCACTTTAACAAATATACTACAAAAACAACTAAGAAACAAGAAGATAAGGATAACAACACGAGATAAGCCAGAAAAGTTAAAGTTATATTATTAAACAAAAGGATCATTAACCCTTTCAAGAAAGTTGTCAAAATTGCCAACCCACATTTCTACCAGCAAAACGTGGCCCGTCCACATGGGTTGGCAAAGGGTGTCCATTGTCTATGCGGTCTTAGCATTGTGCAGGAAATTAAAAGCGGCAGGATCACAAAGGTTTCATCCCCCAAACAGAGGATCCCTCCACCTTTTGTAATCCTACCTATTGTTCAAAGGATCCAGGATCCTTAACCCTAAGAAACTATTGTTCAGAGATTACAGACCATAATTGTTTCAAACCATCAACAACCACAAAAAACCATTACCAAACCTAAAAAATTGGGCTCCGGCCTAGTCAAAAATATCCATCATCGCCCAATCCAGCAGCTCACACCTCTGCTGCTCCATCACCACCAGCATCTCCACCTTGATCCTTCTCAGCATCACCACCTTCCAGCATGGGGATCTCCTCAGCCTCATCCTCGTCCTCCAGGTCCGCCAGCCTTGCCTTCCAACCTTCAACGTCCCACGAGCTTTTGTCAAAGGTAGGATCCTGAGCCTCCTCAGCCATCTGAAGTTGTATCTTGTACATAGCAATTGCCGCGGAGACCTTGGCATCTTGGGTGATCTCCTGCTTCTCGTTATCCATATCGATCAACCTCTGAGCAGCCTCATCCTTCATGGCCCGGAGTTCCTTCTCAAGATCTACTATCTTGAGATCCTTAAGCACGCCCATTTGTTGAAGGTCGGCAATCTGGCTCTCTTGATCCTCAACATGGCCAAGATAGGTCTCGATCTCGGCAAGTTTCTGCAAAGAGGGAAACAAGGTAAGTCCAGAACCGGATGATCCTCAAAGAAACAGGATATACAAACAGGATATCCGAAACGGATAACCAACAGGGGCAGTGATCCTTACCTCATTCACGTAGTCAAGGAATTGCTGACGGAGGAGGGGAAATCCTTGGAGATCTTCAGAGGTTTTCCTCTTTTTTCCCTTGCCCCGGATAGGTGCCTTGGGGGCTGAACCCGAAGGACTGGCAACAGGAGCCTTCTTCCTCGAAGACTTGACGGTGGTGAGATCATCTATCCCAAATTTAGAAGCAGATTTGACAGACCTGGCAGACTTTCCAGCACCTACACAATCAAAAACAAGATAAGTTGCTTTATTAATCAAACAATCCTACATTTAATTTATTTTCTATAAGGATACTTACTAGACATAGTGGCAGATGCAGAGGATACTTCTTGAGAATCTTGGATGGTGACTTGGAAACTTCTGATCTCAGGATTAAGCTTTTTAAAAGCTAGGACTCTCTCTTTTGCAGCAGGGCTTAATTTCAGATGAGCAATGGATATAGCTGCACAAGAGATAAAAAGAGATATTAGTGATCCTCATTATATGAGACAGGGCTGATAGTGATCCTTCGAGGATCCTCTATCCTACCATGAGTGGCCCATTCCTTGGGCAGATCCTTCCCATCTGGGATGGAATCCCTCCTAACAAAGAAAAAGCGACGCTTCCAGTTTGTATCGTTCTTAGTGACCTTGAAGACAGGGTGATCCTCCCCAGCTTTCCGTTTCAACAAATACCGGTGAGAACCAAAGGTGGTGAGATCGTAAAATTCAGCTAACTCCGCCATCCCCAGATCAATCCCTTCCTGCTCGATGATCCTCTCGAAGGTATACAGAATCCTCCAGATCATCGGCATAGCTTGGATATATGAGATGCCGGTTAAGGAAAAGAAAGATTGGGTGAACAATGGAAAAGGATATGAATACCCTATGGTAAATGGAGTAGCAGGAAAAGCCACCCAGGTATCCAAAACAGAGTCACTCAGAGCGGTAGGTGTGAAGGACTTGAAAACAGCATTCGCCGGAAAGCAATGACGAATTCTGTCTATGTGAACATCAGTAAAGCAACACCTCTCCGTAGGAGAATCCTTGATAATCCCTGGCTTTTTAAGGGACTATCCTTCTTGGAATCCTTGTGTGGAGAATTCCGGAGCAACATGTTTGTGACGAGACGGAAACAGAGTAGAAGCAGAAAACAGAGCAAAGAGAAAAGAAAGAGAGAAAGAGAAGAATACCTGATCAATCTTCGGTGCAGAATATAAAGGGAGTGTATCTTGAATTTAAATACAAACTGATCCTCACCCTATCTCCTATTTATAATCATGATCTGCAGGGATTGTCACATCTATGACGTAATGATCGCAACGGCTAGTCCGGGTGTAACGGCTAGTTTCTTGGAGTTGCCCGTTAGAGATAAGATCGAAACAAAACATAACTCGTCTATTTACAATAAACTCCTTATATTTTGGGGGCAATTGTTAGGGCTGGATTTTCATTATAGGTGATCCTTATACGTGATCCTAACCAGTGATCCTTGTTTCTTTGGCAGACAGTGATCCTCAGCAGGAGTTCAGGATCAGGATCATGGGACATTATAGTGATCCTCATGCTAACGGCCACTTCCGCTCAATACAATATTGTTTTGCAGGAACATCTAGCAGGATACGCTCTAGGCATCATGATCCAGGGACGCGTCTTCACAATTATGGCAAGAGCTTGATTGAAGATAGACGTTGCACAGGATATGGAAACTAGGCTTGATTTATGGGCGGCTATTTAGGCTAGATTGTATCTCATTTCTAAAGGGGTAATGAGCTGAATATTAGTTTAACTACCTAAAATAGGTCACCTACACTTGTATAAATACCACTCTTCCTCATTCGGAAGGACACACAACATACAACGCAACTCTCACACACTTAGACACCAAAAGCAATAGTGATCCTTGTACTCAGCTCATTATCATCCAAAGTTGTAACCATTTTATTCTTATATTGAAGTTTGGTGATCGGTAGTTGCCATCACCCGAGGTTTTTTATGCCGGAGATCACATACTGATCAAGGGCTTTTTCCTCGTATAAATCATTGTGTCTTTGCATATCTATCACGAAAGTGATCCTTTACTTTTATAATTAACCAAGCATCATACCCCAATTACATAAAGTTTGGTTACATTATCCTTGCGTGATTTTTGACCAAAACAGCTGCTATGTCTTCCCCCTTACTCTATTACTTCATTTGCTAATTATTTAATTTATTCAATAACCAATTCTCTTGTAGTAGAAAATTTGAAAGATTAACTAGTGATTTATATAGGGTAACTCAAAGTCATAATGAATCATTAAGGGATTATATAACTAAATTCAGTAAAGAATCCTTGGACATTCCCAACTTGGATATGGCTACGGCTGTTGAAGCCTTCAAAATGGGACTGCTTAAGGATTCATTATTTTATGATGATCTTGTTATGACACCATTGAGGAATCTAGATGAAGTAAGAACTCGGGCACTCAGGTTCATCCGGCTAGAGGATGACAAGAGGATCCAGGAGAGACAAGTAGGATCCTCAAAACAGGAGAAGCAAGGATCCTCCTTCAAGAACAATAAATTCAAATCCTACCATAGAAATGACAACCAGAATGTGCATGCTGTTGACCAAGAAGAGGATGATGAAGATTATCCTCCAATCTCTGAATATTGTTTTTCCGTTGATAATCATGAACTAATCCTTGCAATGCAGAATCTAGGAGAAAAAGCTAGGTGGCCCAGGAAGAATGATAAACCATCCGGGACTAAAGACAAGTCAAAATGGTGTGCATACCATGAGGATTTCGGGCATCTAACTGAAGAATGCACAGCTTTAAGAAAAGAAATTGGATATCTGTTAAGCAAGGGGCACCTAAAAGAATTGTTGGGAAGGAAAAAGCAAAGGACTCAGGATCCTGAAAGGATCCCTGAAAAGGCTCCAGCACCTCCGGCAAATGCACAAGTGATCAACTTTATTTCTGGAGGATCAGACATCTGTGGTACATCCTTCTCGGCGGCCAAAAGGCATGCAAAGGAGTCAAAAATGGATAATGGAGAAAGGCCTATTAGAACATCAAGTGTCTCAGAAGGGAAGATGATAACGTTTGATGAGGATGATCGCATTAACATTCAGGATCCTCATCATGATAGTTTAGTTATTACTCTCTTTATCTCTAACCATTTTGTCCGCATGATCCTTATCGATGGAGGAAGCTCAGTGAACATTACCCCACATTGACTCCATGGTGGATGCAACAGCGGGGCATGAACTGTTGACTTTTATGGATGCATCATCTGGATTCCAACAAATTCAGATAGAACCATCTGACCAAGAGGATACAGCCTTTATGACTCCAACAGGTTTGTATTGTTATATTGCCATGCCTTTTGGATTAAGAAATGCAGGTGCAACATATCAAAGGCTGGTGAATATGATGTTCAAAGATCAAATTGGACAAACTATGGAAGTATACATAGATGATATGGTAATCAAATCAAAGAAAGCTGAGGATCACCTAAGGGATTTGGAAGAAGCATTTGATATCCTTGATAATTATAACATGAAGCTTAATCCTTCAAAATGCCACTTTGGCGTTAAGGCAGGTAAATTCCTAGGATATATGGTAACTCAGAGGGGCATTGAAGCAAGTCCGGAGGAAATTAAAGCACTAGTGAACATCAAGTCCCCTGCCAATGCTAAGGATGTGCAAAGGCTAACAGGCAGGATAGCAGCTCTGAACAGGTTCATATCAAAATCCTCAGAAAAATGTAAAGAATTTTACGATATCCTAAGGAAGAACAAGAAGTTTGAATGGACTGAGAAACATGAGAATGCTTTACAAGCCCTTAAAGAATATATGTCCTCAGCACCAGCATTATCAAAACCCGAAAAAGGAGATGTGTTATCCTTATACCTGGCGGTATCCTCAACCGCTGTAAGTGCTGTCCTTGTTAAGGATCATGAAGGTACACAATATCCTATCTACTATGTAAGTAAGAGTTTACTTGATGCCGAATCCAGGTACTCACACCTCGAAAAACTTATTCTTGCATTAATCATGGCATCAACTAAGTTAAGGCATTATTTTGAAACCCATACTATCGTTGTTAGAACTAACTTTCCAATTAAGAATGTCCTCAGGAAACCAGAGATGTCAGGAAGAATGGCTAAGTGGGCAGTAAAGCTTAGTGCCCATGATATAAGATATGAGCCAAGAACAGCCATTAAATCCCAAGCACTAGCTGACTTTGTGGCTGATTTCAGTAGTGATCTACAAAAAGAAGCAGAATTGGAAGTCCAGCAGCTGGATGAGACCAAGGATCCTTGGATACTACACACTGATGGATCCTCAAATGTCAAGGGCACAGGGCTCGGGATACTACTAAAATCATCACAGGGGGACATAATACCCCACTCCATAGCCTGTGAGTTCCAAGCAACTAACAATGAGGCTGAATATGAAGCCTTAATTGCTGGCTTGCAAATTGCTAAGGATATGGGGGTGAAATATCTTAAAGTATATGTAGACTCATTATTGATCACCAATCACTTTAATGGATCCTATGCTGTTAAAGGTCAAAAACTAACTAAATATTTAGAGATAGTCAAAGAATTGGCACTCTCTTTTGTATCTTTCAGCTTAACACAGGTACCAAGGGAGGATAACACGGAAGCTGATGCATTGGCCAACTTAGGATCATCCTTAAAGATTCCAGAAGATATAAGTATCCCTATCATCCATATCCTGGCTCCTGCTATTGAAAATCAGGTGGCCATGGAAATAGAAGAGGATACTGCAGTAATCCCTAGTGAAGAAGCTCAATCTTATGCAGGATCATGGATCTCACCAATCATGAGATACTTGCAATACGGGGAGATTCCGATGGGAGAAAATCCTAGAGCTTTCAGGATTAAGGTATCTCAATTCACAATCTTAAATAATGTGCTATATAAACGATCTCTTGCAGGACCATATTTAAGATGTATCGAGGATCCTGAAATTGAAGAAGTGTTGAGAGACTTCCATGAAGGAGATTGTGGAAACCACACTGGGGGCAGGGCATTGTTCTCAAGGATCCTTAGAACAGGATACTACTGGCCAACCATGAAAAGGGATGTTGTAGAATATGCTAGGAAATGTGATCCTTGTCAAAGACACAGCAATATCCTTCATCAACCAGCCGAATTGCTACACCCTATACCATCCTCTTGGCCATTCATGAGATGGGGGATGGATATAGTTGGCAAGCTCCCTAAAGCACCTGGTGGAAAAGTGTTTATGCTTGCCATGACTGACTACTTCTCTAAGTGGATAGAAGCTGAAGCTTTTGCTCAAGTCAGAGAAAAAGAAGTTATATCCTTTATCAAAAGAAACATTATAACTAGATTTGGCATTCCCTCTGAAATTGTATGTGATAATGGTTCCCAATTCATTGGAAGCAGAACTACTAACTTTTGTGACAGTTGGGAAATTAAGATGATAACATCAACACCAGTTCATCCACAAGCCAATGGTCAAGCAGAGTCATCCAACAAGATCATCATCAACAATCTGAAGAAAAAGCTAGGATCCAAGAAGGGGAAATGGGCAGAGGAGTTACCTTATGTGCTATGGGCTGATAGGACAACTCCCAAGAATGCCACCGGTCAAACACCTTTATCTTTAGTATTTGGGGCAGAAGCAGTGATCCCAACAGAGATGGTGATCCCAACTGCTAGAACAAGTGCTCGTGATCCTGAAGAGAATGCTACAATCCTGGCTCAGGATTTGGATACTATTGAGGAAATCAGGGATCTGGCTAGGATAAGGATGGCAAGCTACCAACAAAGAATGGCTGGTGCTTACAACAAAAATGTTAGGATAAGGAAGTTCCAAGTCGGAGATATGGTGTTGAGAAAAGCATTCCAAAACACTATCAATCCTGCTGACGGGAAGTTAGCACCAAAGTGGGAAGGCCCTTACTTGATTGAAGCTGAAGCAGGAAAGGGGGCATACAGATTGCTAACCATGGAAGGAAACTTGTTACCAAGAGCCTGGAATGCTGTTCACTTAAAGAGATACTTTATGTGAACATGATCCTTCAAGCATGTAATCCTTACATTGAAGTATCCTCGAAGGATCCCGGTGATGTCAGTGATCCTTACTCTGGTAATGTCCTTATCTTAAAACTATTACATTTCCTTACTTTTTACCTAAGGATAAGGATCATGTATCCTTCATCCTCTTGAGTAATGATAGTTCAGGTATCTTCAGCATATCGTTAAAGATCTTCGAAAGCACCACAGATCCTTGGGTTCAACCCCAGTTATCCTTGGGATTATCCCCAGTTTCCGCCAGCAGCGCACGATGATCCTGATATAGTTCACGTCTTTGGGACCAGTACCCTCTTCCGGGGCTGACAACCTCATCGTACTGGCTATACCCAGGATCCTATGTATAATGGTAGACGTACGATACATCCATTCCTAAGGTTTCTAACGTTTTCACGTTAGCTAAGGTTTTGACATTTTCATGTCACTAAGTTTGGATAGTCGCCAGTAAGGGCCATACTCCAGTTTACATACGAACCTTTGGGCTTGTCCCCAGTTATCCTTTGGGCTTGTCCCCAGTTATCCTTTGGGCTTGTCCCCAGTTATCCTTTGGGCTTGTCCCCAGTGATCCTTTGGGATCATCCCCAGTTATCCTTTGGGCATGTCCCCAGTAATTAATTTATCTTTTACATTGGCTTAGTCCCAAGTTATGTTCCGTTTTTCAGGATCTCGAAGTTAAACAAATAAGGATCCTTAATCCTTATTATCCGTTAAAATTTCACTTTTGGTTATCTTGATTAAAGGTTAGGATCCTAACTTGGATCCTCAAGTATGATCCTTGACTATTCTGATTATACTGAACAACCCTTACACTTTGACAACTAAACCCATGATCCTTGAAAATTTTCAATGATAGGATATTTGATCTAGGATCATATCCTAAATTTATTAAATATGGTTTGCTCAACTCTTGTTACTCTAACAAATATATTTCTAAAACAACTGGAAAATAAAGAGGATAAATAAAGGATAACAACACGAGATAAGCCAGAAAGATTAAAGTTATATTATTAACAAAAGGATCTTAAACCCTTTCAAAAAGTTGTCAAAATTGCCAACCCACATTTCTACCAGCAAAACGTGGCCCGTCCACATGGGTTGGCAAAGGGTGTCCATTGTCTATGCGGTCTTAGCAGGTGCAGGAAATTAAAGGCGGCAGGATCACAAAGGCTTCATCCCCCAAACAGAGGATCCCTCCACCATTTGCGACCCTACCTATTGTTCAAAGGATCCAGGATCCTTAACCCTAAAAGCTATTGTTCAAAGTTACAAACCATAATGTTTCAAAACATCACAACCACAAACAAACCACTACCAAACTTAAAAAATTGGGCTCCGGCCTAATCTCGAAATATCCATCATCGCCCAATCCAGCAGCTCACACCTTTGCTGCTCCATCACCACCAGCTTCTCCACCCTGATCCTTGTCAACATCACCGCCCTCCAGCATTGGGATCTCCTCAGCTTCGTCCTCATCCTCCAGCTCTGGCAATCTCGCCTTCCAACCCTCCACGTCCCATGAGCTTTTGTCAAAGGCAGGATCCTGAGCCTCCGCAGCCATCCGTAGTTGTATCTTGTACATAGCAATTGCGGCAGAGACCTTGGCGTCCTGGGTGATCTCCTGCTTCTCGCCATCCATGTTGATCGGCATTTTAGCAGCCTCATCCTTAGTAGCCCGGAGTTCCTTCTCAAGATCCGCTATCTTGAGATCCTTTGACACGCCCATTTGTTGGAGGTCGGCGATTTGGCTTTCCTGATCCTCGACATGGCCAAGGTAGGTCTCAATCTCAGCAAGTTTCTGCAGAAGAGAAAAAAGGTAAGTTCAGGACCAGGTGATCCTCAAAGAAGCAGGATACACAGGCAAAATACACAAGCAGGATATTCAAGAAGGATAACCAACAGGGGCAATGATCCTTACCTCATTGACATAGTCAAGGAACTGCTGGCGGAGCAGGGGAAATCCTTGGAGATCCTCAGAAGTTTTTCTCTTCTTCCCCTTACCCCTAACAGGTGCTTTAGGGGCCGAAGCAGAGGGACTGGCAACAGAAGTCTTCTTTCTTGAAGACTTGACATTGGCAAGCTCGTCAATACCAAACTTGGAGGCAGACTTAGCAGATTTCCCAGCACCTACACAATCAAAACAAGATAAGTTCCCTTACTAACCAAACAGTCTTACATATAACTTACTTTTTAATAAGGATACTTACTTGACATAGTGGCAGATGCGGAGGATACTTCTTGTGAATCTTGAACGGTGACTTGAAAACTCCTGATTTCAGGATCAAGCTTCTTGAAAGCTAGAACCCTCTCTCTTGCAGCAGGGGTTAACTTGAGATGAGCAATGGAGATAGCTGCACAAAGGACAAAAAAGACATTAGTGATCCTCATCATAAGAGACAAGTCTGATGGTGATCCTCCCAGGATCCTCTATCCTACCATGAGTAGCCCACTCCTTGGGCAGATCCTCCCCGTTAGGGATGGTATCTCTCCTAACAAAGAAGAATCGTCGCTTCCAGTTGGTATCATTTTTTGTGACCTTAAAAACAGGGTGATCCTCCCCAGCTTTCCGTTTCAACAAGTACCGACAGGAACCAAATGTGGTAAGATCATATAGCTCAGCCAGCTCTGCCATGCCTAAATCAATCCCCTCCTGCTCGATGATCCTTTCAAAGGTATACAACACCCTCCAGATCATCGGCATGGCTTGGATATAAGATATGCCGGTCAAGGAAAAGAAGGATTGGGTAAAGGCTGGAAAAGGATACGAATATCCTATGGTAAACGGAGTTGCAGGAAAGGCCACCCAGGTGTCGGAAACAAAATCACTTAGAGCGGTGGAAGTGAATGACTTGAAGATAGCATCCGCCGGAAAACAATGACGGATCCTATCAACATGAGCATCAGTGAAGCAACACCTCTCCGTAGGAGAGTCTTTGACGATCCCTTGGCTTTTTAGGGGACTGCTCTTCTTGTGATCCTTGTGAGGAGAATTTCGGAGCAACATACTTACAGCGGAATGAAAACAGAGGAGCAGAAAAACAAAGCAAGAGAAGGAAGAAAGAAAAGAAGAGAATACCTGATTGATCTTCGGTTGAGATTATAAAGGGAGTATATCTTAAATTTAAATGCAGATTGATCCTTACCCTATCTCCTATTTATAATCATGATTTGCAGGGATGTCACCTCAGTGACGTAAGGATTGCAACGGCTAGTTCGAGATTAACGGCTAGTTATCCGAGTTGTTCGTTGCAGATAAGATCAAAGCAAAATATAACTCATTTATTTACAAAATCACTCCTTATATTTTGGGGGCAATTGTTAGGGCTGGATTTTTACCATACATGATCCTCACGTGTGATCCTAACCAGTGATCCTTGTTTCTTTGGCAGATAGTGATCCTCAGCAGAATTCCAGGATCAGGATCACGGACCATCATAGGATCCTCATGCTAACAGTTGCTCTCGTTGAATTTAATGTTGTTTTGCAGGACATCTAGCAGGATCCGCTCTTAAGTATCACAATCAAAGGACGCGTCTTTACAACTATAGCATGTGCTTAATCGGAGATGGACGTTGTGAAGGATATGGAAACTTGGCATGATTTAAGGGCGATAATTTAGGCTAGATTTACTTTTATTTCTAAAGGGGTAATGAGCTGATTATTAGTCTTTTTACCTAAAATAGGTCACCTACACTTGTATATATAACACTCTTCCTCATTCGGAAGAACACACAACACAATTCTCACACGCTTAGACACACATTACGATAGTGATCCTTGTACTCAGCTCATTATCATCCGAAGTTGTAACCATTTTTCTTATATTGAAGTTTGGTGATCGGTAGTTGCCATCACCCGAGGTTTTTTATGCCGGAGATCATACATTGATCAAGGGCTTTTTCCTCGTATAAATCATTGTGTCTTTTGCATATTTCACACTGAAGTGATCCTTTACTTTTTCTATAAACCAAGCATCATACCCCATTTACATAAAGTTTGGTTGCATTATCCTTGTGTGATTTTTGACCAAAACAAGCACCAAAGTGGGAAGGCCCCTATCTTATTGAAGCTGAGGCAGGAAAGGGAGCATATCGATTGCTAACAATGGAAGGTGATTTACTACCAAGAGCTTGGAATGCTGTCCACTTAAAAAGATACTTCATGTAATAAGGATCCAGGATCCTCAACTTAGTCAGTGTCCAATGTCCATGAAGGATCCTTAAAGGATAGATGATCCTCATCCTGGTAATGATCTAATTCCAATCTATTTAATTCTTTAATTATTACATATATAAGGGGAAGGATCCTGGATCCTTTGTCCTTCTTTCACTTCATTCTAAGTTTTGCAGAAGGTTGACATATCCTTAACAAAGGATTGAGTATCCAAAGAAGTCTCCAGTTATTTGGGCTTGACCCCAGTTATTTGGGCTAGTCCCCAGTTTTTGGGCCTGTCCCCAGTTTCGCCAGTAGCGCACGATGATCCTGGTACAGTTCATGGCAATGGGACCAGTACTCGCTTTAGGGGATGACAATTTCATTGTACTGGCTGTATTCGTGATCCTATTTATAATGGTAGACGTACCATACATCCGTTCCTAAGGTTTCTAACGTTTTCACGTTAGCTAAGGTTTTGGCATTTTCATGTCACTAAGTTTGGATAGTCACCAGTGAGGGCCATACTCTAGTTTACACAAGATCCTTTGGGCTTGTCCCCAGTTTTTTGGGCTTGTCCCCAGTTTTTTTGGGCTTGTCCCCAGTTTATTGGGCTTGTCCCCAGAATTATTGGGCTTGTCCCCAGTTGCTAACTCTTCTCTTATATTGGCTTAGTCCCAAGTTATGTTTCATTTCAGGATTTTGAAGTTAAATAGCTAAGGATCCTTAATCCTAACCTATCATTAAGGTTTGTCTTTTGATTATCCTGATTATAAATGTTAAAGGTTTAGGATCCTAACTTGGATTCTCAGGTATGATCCTTAATTACTTTGATTTTATTCATTATTTATAAGTGTCCCTTATCCTTTGACAACAGGATACATGATCCTTAAGTTACATCACCTTTTGAATTTTTCAAATATAGGATATTTGATCCTTGATCATATCCTAAATTTTTCACATAGTCTATTAAACTTTTATCCTTTACTTATGAATTCAAACAAGGTATATCACAACAGTTGAAAAATAAAACACTCACAAGAATAACAACACATCATAAGCCAAAAGATTAAATTTTATTGGAAAATTGGTTTTTAATAAACCAACCTTTGTCCTGTTGGTAAATAATAATCTTACCTACGTAATTGGTATACAATAATCCTACCTATCAACATGTTGGTACTCAATGAACTTCCGTTAATTTTTTTAACTGAAGTTAGTTTTTAAGTTCTATTTATTACACAAACAATCCCTGTAGTTGTAATTTACTAGTTTTAACTGTTAGGGGAGGATTTCTTAATGACCTGTGATCCTCAAGTGTTATCCTGTTTGGTGATCCTTACTTCTGTGTCAATTAGTGATCCTCAGAAGTGCTTCAGGATCAGGATCATGGATCATCCTAAGGATCCTTATACTAATGATTGTTCACTTTGAATTCGGTGTTGTATTGCAGGAGTACCGGTGTGGACTTGGTCATGGCGATATTCCTGGAGCATATTCCCTTTAATTCTGCACGTGCTTGACCATTGTGAACGTTATGGAGAATGTGGGTAGAAGGCACGAAATGCGGACAATTGGTTAGGCTAGATATTTTCTATTTTTAAAGGGGATAGCGAGCTATTTTTAGAACACTTGGCTATTTTTTGGCTACACCTGTTAGGGCTGGATTTTTATTATAGGTGATCCTTACACATGATCCTAATCAGTGATCCTTGTTTCTTTGGCAGACAGTGATCCTCAGCAGGACTTCAGGATCAGGATCATGGGACATTATGGTGATCCTCATACTAACGGCCACTTCCGCTTAATACAATATTGTTTTGCAGGAACATCTAGCAGGATACGCTCTAGGCATCATGATCCAGGGACGCGTCTTCACAATTATGGCAAGAGCTTAATTGAAGATAGACGTTGCACAGGATATGGAAACTTGGCTTGATTTATGGGCGGCTATTTAGGCTAGATTGTATCTCATTTCTAAAGGGGTAATGAGCTGAATATTAGTTTAGCTACCTAAAATAGGTCACCAACACATGTATAAATACCACTCTTCCTCATTCGGAAGAACACACACGACATACAACGCAACTCTCACACACTTAGACACCAAAAGCAATAGTGATCCTTGTACTCAGCTCATTATCATCCAAAGTTGTAATCATATTTCTGTTATATTGAAATTGGTGATCGGTAGTTGCCATCACCCGAGGTTTTTTATGCCGGAGATCATTCATTGATCAAGGGCTTTTTCCTCGTATAAATCATTGTGTCTTTGCATCTTTATCACAGAAGTGATCCTTTACTTTCATAATTAACCAAGCATCATACCCCGTTTTCATAAAGTTTGGTTACATTATCCTTGTGTGATTTTTGACCAAAACAGTTTGGCGCCCACCGTGGGGCAATTGGTGCTTCATTCATAAGAAAATCTTTTGTTCGAAATCATTTCAAAGAGTTACATGGCTTCATCATTGAAGAACACGTCCACGGCGATGTCTGCAGTCACCTCATCACAGATCACCTTGCCTCCTCCACCGGCAGGATCTCAGAAAAATACTGAGAAGAGATCAACTCCCACTTTCTCTAAACCTCTATCTTCTTCTGCTATAAATTCTTCTATTCCCAGTACTAGTGATGTATTTGCTTTAATTTTGCAGATGAAGGATCGTATGCAGCGGCAAGATGAAACTAACGAAAGGATCCTCAGGGAAATTGGAGATCTCAAAAGACAAAAGAAAGCGGCAGAGGATCATTCTCCACTAATGCCCAAATCCTTGAGCTTCGATACTCCAATGATCACTTCCCAGCCATCAGGGATCCCAGATGTGCAAATCATAGGGGAGTCAAGAGGATCACGTCTCAACTCGGCAGCAATGACTCAGACATCAGATTCACATTTTCAGCCAATAGGATCCTATCCTCAATACATGGGATCCTTCATGAATCCGGGAGCCTATCCGGGGGCACAACAGCTTCAAGGATCCTCCTCTGTTCCAGGATCATCCCAGGTTCAAGGACCCTCCTTTGTTCCAGGATCATCACAGGTTCAAGGACCCTCCTTTGTTCCAGGATCATCCCAGGTTCAAGGATCTTCCTTCGTTCCAGGATCATCCCAGATATCAGGATCCTTACAGATGCCAGGATCCCTAAAAAGGTTGCAAACAGGAAGTCTAGATGTCCATCAAGGGGACTTCATTCCAATGCAGACCATTGCTTCCACTGGTCCCTCCGTTGTTCCGGAATCCCAGCAATATGGATTCCCTAACTTGAACCCAACGGGAGGTAACACTTTAAATAATTATCCTACCACTAACCATGGATTCATGCAGGATACAGATACCAATCATGCTATGGCCAGGGAATTACAGAAACTAAAGGACATGATCTCAAGCGTTCCAGGGGTAGTCAAGCCTATCCCAGAGATTGCAGATGGAAGCCACAAGGTATCTCGCTTTGCACCACCAATTTGTGATGCAGAGGTACCCAAAAGGTTCCATATCCCTGCCATGAAGCTGTATGATGGTACAACGGATCCAGAGGAGCATATAGCACAATACAGGGAGAGGATGGAAATCAATCCTATCCCAGAAAAATTGAAGGAAGCATGCCTATGTAAAGGATTTGGATCCACTCTTACAGGATCAGCTCTTAAGTGGCTGCTAAGTCTTCCCCCCTACTCTATTACTTCATTTGCTAATTTAGTTAATTTATTCAATAACCAATTCTCTTGTAGCAGAAAATTTGAAAAATTAACTAGTGATTTGTACAGGATAACTCAAAATCATAATGAATCATTAAGGGATTATATAACTAAATTTAGTAAAGAATCCTTGGACATTCCCAACTTGGATATGGCTACGGCTGTTGAAGCCTTCAAAATGGGACTGCTTAAGGATTCATTATTCTATGATGATCTTGTTATGACACCATGCAGGAATCTAGATGAAGTAAGAACTCGAGCACTCAGGTTCATCCGGCTAGAGGATGACAAGAGGATCCAGGAGAGACAAGTAGGATCCTCAAAACAAGATAAGCAAGGATCCTCCTTCAAGAGCAACAAGTTCAAATCCTACCATAGAAATGAGAACAAGAATGTGCATGCTGTTGACCAAGAAGAGGATGATGAAGAATATCCTCCAATCTCAGAATATTGTTTTTCCGTTGATAATCATGAACTAATCCTTGCAATGCAGAATCTAGGTGAAAAAGCTAGGTGGCCCAGGAAGAATGATAAACCATCCGGGACTAAAGACAAGTCCAAATGGTGTGCATACCATGAGGATTTCGGGCATCTAACTGAAGATTGCATAGCCTTAAGAAGAGAAATTGGATACCTGCTAAGCAAGGGGCATCTAAAAGAATTGTTAGGGAGAAAAAAGCAAAGGACCCAGGATCCTGAAAGGATCCCTGAAAAGGCTCCAGCACCTCCGGCAAACGCACAAGTGATCAACTTTATATCCGGAGGATCAGACATCTGTGGTACATCCTTTTCAGCGGCCAAAAGACATGCAAAAGAATCAAAAATGGATAATGGAGAAAGGCCTATTAGAACCTCAAGTGTCTCAGGAGGGAAGATGATAACATTTGATGAGGATGATCGCATTAACATTCAGGATCCTCACCATGATAGTTTAGTTATCACTCTCTTTATCTCTAACCATTTTGTCCGCAGGATCCTTATTGATGGAGGGAGCTCAGTGAACATTATCCAGCTTGATGTCCTGAAGAAGATGGGAATCCCAGAATCAGACATCACACCGAGATCCTCCGTGCTTGTAGGATTCAGTGGGGAAACGAAGAAAACTCTGGGGGACATCAAACTCCCAATCTACGTGGAAGGATTACATAATTACCAAAAATTTTGTGTTATTGACTGTTTGTCTTGTTGCAACGTTATCCTTGGCAGGCCTTGGATACATGACATGAAAGCAGTTCCATCTACCTACCATCAATGTGTGAAGCTCCCTAGCCCATGGGGGATAATCAAGATCGACAGTGATCAGCAGGAGGCTAAGGATTGTTATACCTCATCCATGAAGCCAACCTCGAAGCCAAGGGAGCAATAGCAATTACAGTATCCTCCGAGGAATGTCTTGGAGGCAAGGGAACAAGATGTGGACGAAATCCTCTTGGATCCTAGTGATCCTGAATCAAAAATCTATATTGGATCAGGGATCCTTGGCAAGATGAAAGAAGACATGATATCCTTCCTCAAAAGAAGAAAATCTACCTTTGCTTGGAAACATGAAGATATGACAGGTATATCTAAGGATATTATTACTCACAAACTTGGCATTGACAGGTCTATCAAACCAATCCATCAAAAAAGGAGGAAGTTTGCACCAGAAAGGAATGCCATTATCCAAGAAGAAGTAGAGAGACTACTTTGAGCATGTATGATCAGAGAGGTAAAGTATCCAAAATGGTTAGCCAATGTGGTTGTTGTCCAAAAGAAAAACGGAAAGTGGAGGGTATGTGTCGATTTCACTGATTTGAATAAGGCATGTCCCAAGGATCCTTTCCCATTACCCCACATTGACTCCATGGTGGATGCAACAGCGGGGCATGAACTGTTAACCTTTATGGATGCATCATCTGGATTCCAACAAATTCAGATGGAACCATCTGACTAAGAGGATACAGCCTTTATGACCCCAACCGGTTTATATTGTTATATTGCCATGCCTTTTGGACTAAGAAATGCAGGAGCAACATATCAAAGGCTGGTAAATATGATGTTCAAAGATCAAATCGGAAAAACTATGGAGGTGTACATAGATGATATGGTGGTCAAGTCAAAGAAAGCTGAGGATCACCTAAGGGACTTGGAAGAAGCATTCGATATCCTTGATAATTACAACATGAAACTTAATCCTTCAAAATGCCATTTTGGTGTTAAGGAAGGAAAGTTCTTAGGATACATGGTAACCCAGAGGGGCATTGAAGCAAGCCCGGAACAAATCAAAGCATTAATAAATATCAAATCTCCTGCCAATGCCAAGGATGTTCAAAGACTGACAGGCAGGATAGCAGCTTTGAACAGGTTCATATCGAAATCCTCAGAAAAATGCAAAGAATTCTACGATATCCTAAGGAAGAATAAGAAGTTTGAATGGACTGAGAAACATGAGAACGCTTTACAAGCCCTTAAAGAATATATGTCCTCAGCACCAGCATTAGCAAAACCGGAAAAAGGAGATGTGTTATCCTTATACCTGGCGGTATCCTCAACCGCTGTAAGTGCAATCCTTGTCAAGGATCATGAAGGTACACAATATCCTATCTACTATGTAAGTAAAAGTTTGCTTGATGCCGAATCCAGGTACTCACACCTCGAAAAACTTATTCTTACTTTAATCATGGCATCCACTAAGTTAAGGCATTATTTTGAAACCCATACTATTGTTGTTAAAACTAATTTTCCAATTAAGAATGTCCTCAGGAAACCGGAGATGTCAGGGAGGATGGCTAAGTGGGCAGTGAAGCTTAGTGCCCATGATATAAGATATGAACCAAGAACAGCCATTAAATCTCAAGCACTAGCTGACTTTGTGGCTGATTTCAGTAGTGATCTACAAAAAGAAGCGGAATTGGAGGTCCAGCAGCTGGATGAGACCAAGGATCCTTGGATACTACACACTGACGGATCCTCAAATATCAAAGGCACAGGGCTAGGGATCCTACTAAAATCGCCACAGGGGGACATAATACCCCACTCCATAGCCTGTGAGTTCCAAGCAACTAACAATGAGGCTGAATATGAAGCCTTAATTGCTGGCTTACAAATTGCTAAGGATATGGGGGTAAAATATCTCGAAGTATATGTAGACTCATTATTGATCACCAATCACTTTAATGGATCCTATGCTGTTAAAGGTGAAAAACTAACCAAATATTTAGAGATAGTCAAAGAATTGGCACTCTCTTTTGTTTCTTTCAGCTTAACACAGGTACCAAGGGAGGATAACACGGAAGCTGATGCATTGGCCAACTTAGGATCATCCTTGAAAATTCCAGAAGACATAAGTATCCCTATCATCCATATCCTGGCTCCTGCTATTGAAAATCAAGTGGCCATGGAAATAGAAGAGGATACTGCAATAATCCCTAGTGGAGAAGCTCAATCTTATTCAGGATCATGGGTCTCACCAATCATGAAATACTTGCAAAACGGAGAGATTCCAATGGGAGAAAATCCTAGAGCTTTCAGGATCAAGGTATCTCAATTTACAATCTTAAATAATGTGCTATATAAACGATCCCTTGCAGGACCATATTTAAGATGTATTGAGGATCCTGAAATTGAAGAAGTGTTGAGAGACTTCCATGAAGGAGATTGCGGAAACCACACTGGGGGCAGGGCATTATTCTCAAGGATCCTTAGAACAGGATACTACTGGCCAACCATGAAAAGGGATGCTGTAGAGTATGCTAAGAAATGTGATCCTTGCCAAAGGCATAGCAATATCCTCCATCAGCCAGCTGAATTTTTACACCCAATACCATCCTCTTGGCCATTCATGAGATGGGGAATGGATATAGTTGGCAAGCTCCCTAAAGCACCTGGTGGAAAAGTATTTATGCTTGCCATGACTGACTATTTTTCCAAGTGGATAGAAGCTGAAGCCTTTGCTCAAGTCAGAGAAAAGGAAGTCATATCCTTCATTAAAAGAAACATTATAACTAGATTTGGCATTCCCTCTGAAATTGTATGTGATAATGGCTCCCAATTCATTGGAAGCAGAACCACTAACTTTTGTGACAGTTGGGGAATCAAGATGATAACATCAACACCAGTTCATCCACAAGCCAATGGTCAAGCAGAATCATCCAACAAGATCATCATCAACAATCTGAAGAAGAAGCTAGGATCCAAGAAAGGAAAATGGGCAGAGGAGTTACCTTATGTGCTATGGGCTGATAGGACAACTCCCAAGAATGCCACTGGTCAAACACCTTTCTCTTTAGTATTTGGGGCAGAAGCAGTGATCCCAACAGAGATGGTGATCCCAACTGCTAGAACAATTGCTCGTGATCCTGAAGAAAATGCTGCAATCCTAGCTCAGGATTTGGATACTATTGAGGAAATCAGGGATCTAGCTAGAATAAGGATGGCAAGCTACCAACAAAGAATGGCTGGTACCTACAACAAAAATGTCAGGATAAGGAAGTTCCAAGTCGGAGATATGGTGTTGAGAAAAGCATTTCAAAATACTATCAATCCTGCTGACGGGAAGCTAGCACCAAAATGGGAAGGTCCCTACTTGATTGAAGCTGAAGCAGGAAAGGGGGCATACAGGTTGCTAACCATGGAAGGAAACTTGTTACCAAGAGCCTGGAATGCTGTTCACTTAAAGAAATATTTCATGTGAACATGATCCTTCATGCATGTGATCCTTACATTGAAGTATCCTTGAAGGATCCCGGAGATATCAGTGATCCTTACTCTGGTAATATACTTATCCTAAAACTATTGCATTTTCTTACTTTTTACCTAAGGATAAGGATCATGTATCCTTCATCCTCTACTCACAAACCATTTGAGTTATGATAGTTCAGGTATCTTCAGCAAATCGTCAAAGATCTCCAAAAGCACCACAGATCCTTGGGTCCAACCCCAGTTATCCTTGGGATTATCCCCAGTTTCCGCCAGCAGCGCACGATGATCCTGGTATAGTTCACGTCTTTGGGACCAGTACCCACTTTCGGGGCTGACAACCTCATCGTACTGGCTATATTTAGGATCCTACGTATAATGGTAGACGTACCATACATCCGTTCCTAAGGTTTCTAACGTTTTCACGTTAGCTAAGGTTTTGACATTTTCATGTCACTAAGTTTGGATAGTCGCCAGAAAAGGGCCATACTCCAGTTTACATACGATTCTTTGGGCTTATCCCCAGTTATCCTTTGGGTTTTGTCCCCAGTGATCCCCGGGATCATCCCCAGTTATCCTTTGGGCATGTCCCCAGTTACTAATTTATCTTTTACATTGGCTTAGTCCCAAGTTATATCTCACTTTTCAGGTTTTGGATGTCTAAACATATAAGGATCCTTAATCCTTATTAACTATCAAAGTCTTATCTATGATTGTCTTGATAGAAGGTAAGGATCCTAACTTGGGTCCTCAGGTATGATCCTTGACTATTTTGATTATATTCATTATCCTAACCGACCCTTATACTTTGACAACCAAACCTATGATCCTTGAACTAAAGTACTTTGAAAACTTTCAATATCAGGATATTTGATCTAGGATCATATCCTAAGTTTGGATAACATATTTTCAACTCTTGCTACTTTAAAATATACTACAAAAACAACTAAGAAACAAGAAGATAAGGATAACAACACGAGATAAGCCAGAAAAGTTAAGTTATATTATTAAATAAAAGGATCATTAACCCTTTCAAAAAGTTGTCAAAATTGCCAACCCACATTTCTACCAGCAAAACGTGGCCCGTCCACATGGGTTAGCAAAGGGTGTCCATTGTCTATGCGGTCTTAGCATTATGCAGGAAATAAAAAGCGGCTGGATCACAAAGGCTTCATCCCCCAAACAGAGGATCCATCCACCTTTTGTAATCCTACCTATTGTTCAAAGGATCCAGGATCCTTAACCCTAAGAAACTATTGTTCAGAGATTACAGACCATAATTGTTTCAAACATCAACAACCACAAAAACCACTACCAAACCTAAAAAATTAGGCTCCGGCCTAGTCAACAATATCCATCATCGCCCAATCATGCAGCCTACTCCTTTGCTGCTCCATCACCACCGGCTGCTCCACCTTGATCCTTGTCAGCATCACCTCCTTCCAGCATGGGGATCTCCTCAGCCTCATCCTCGTCCTCCAGGTCTGCCAGCCTTGCCTTCCAACCTTCAACGTCCCACGAGCTTCTGTCAAAGGTAGGATCCTGAGCCTCCTCGGCCATCTGAAGTTGTATCTTGTACATAGCAATGGCCGCGGAGACCTTAGCATCTTGGGTGATCTCCTGCTTCTCGTTATCCATATCGATCAACCTCTGAGCAGCCTCAGCCTTCATGACCCGGAGTTCCTTCTCAAGATCTCCTATCTTGAGATCCTTTAAGACACCCATTTGCTGGAGGTCGGCAATTTGGCTCTCCTGGTCCTCAACATGGCCAAGATAGGTCTCAATCTCGGCAAGTTTCTGCAACAGGAGAAAAAAGATAAGCTTAGGATCAGATGATCCTCAAGAAAAGCAGGATACACAAACAGGATATGCGAGATGGATAACCAACAGGGGCAGTGATCCTTACCTCATTCACGTAGTCGAGGAATTGCTGACGGAGGAGGGGAAATCCCTGGAGATCATCTGAAGCCTTCCTCTTCTTCCCTTTGCCTCGGATAGGCGCTTTGGGAGCTGATGCTGAAGGACTGGCAGCAGGAGCCTTCTTCTTTGAAGACGTGACATTGGCAAGATCACTTATCCCAAATTTGGAGGCAGATTTAACAGACCTGGCAGATTTTCCAGCACCTACACAATTCAAAAAAAAGATAAGTTCCCTTATTAAATTAAATACTCTTACATAAAACTTACTTTCTATGAGGATACTTACTTGACATTGTGGCAGATGCAGAGGATACTTCTTGAGAATCTTGGATAGTGACTTGGAAGCTTCTAACTTCAGGATCAAGCTTTTTAAAAGCTAACACTCTTTCTCTTGCAGCAGGGGTCAACTTTAAGTGAGCAACGGAAATAGCTGCACAAGAGATAAAAAAAGACATTAGTGATCCTCATCATATGAGACAGGACTGATAGTGATCCTTCGAGGATCCTCTACCCTACCATGAGTGGCCCATTCCTTGGGCAGATCCTTCCCATCCGGGATGGAATCCCTTCTAACAAAGAAAAAATGACGCTTCCAGTTTGTATCATTCTTGGTGACCTTGAAGACAGGGTGATCCTCCCCGGCTTTCCGTTTCAGCAGATACCGGTAAGAACCAAAAGTGGTAAAATCGTAAAGCTCGGCCAACTCCGTCATCCCCAGATCAATCCCTTTCTGCTCAATGATCCTCTCGAAGGTATACAGAACCCTCCAGATCATCGGCATAGCTTGGATATAAGAGATGCCGGTTAAAGAAAAGAAGGATTGGGTGAAGGATGGAAAAGGATATGAATACCCTATGGTGAATGGAGTAGCAGGAAAAGCCACCCAGGTATCCGAAACAGAGTCACTCAGAGCGGTAGGTGTGAAGGACTTGAAAACAGCATTCGCCGGAAAGCAATGACGAATTCTGTCTATGTGAACATCAGTGAAACAACACCTCTCCGTAGGAGAATCCTTGATAATCCCCTGGCTTTTTAAGGGACTATCCTTCTTGGGATCCTTGTGTGGAGAATTCCGGAGCAACATGTTTGTGACGGGACGGAAACAAAGTAGGAGAAGAAAACAGAGCAAAGAGAAAAGAAAGAGAGAAAGATACCTGACCAATCTTCAGTGCAGAATATAAAGGGAGTGTATCTTGAATTTAAATGCAGAACGATCCTAACCCTATCTCCTATTTATAATCATGATTTGCAGGGATTGTCACATCCATGACGTAATGATCACAACGGCTAGTCCATGTGTAACGGCTAGTTATTCGGAGTCGCCCGTTGGAGATAAGATCGAAACAAAATATAACTCGTCTATTTACAATTAACTCCTTATATTTTGGGGGCAATTGTTAGGGCTGGATTTTTATTATAGGTGATCCTTACACATGATCCTAATCAGTGATCCTTGTTTCTTTGGCAGACAGTGATCCTCAGCAGGACTTCAGGATCAGGATCATGGGACATTATGGTGATCCTCATACTAACGGCCACTTCCGCTTAATACAATATTGTTTTGCAGGAACATCTAGCAGGATACGCTCTAGGCATCATGATCCAGGGACGCGTCTTCACAATTATGGCAAGAGCTTAATTGAAGATAGACGTTGCACAGGATATGGAAACTTGGCTTGATTTATGGGCGGCTATTTAGGCTAGATTGTATCTCATTTCTAAAAGGGTAATGAGCTGAATATTAGTTTAGCTACCTAAAATAGGTCACCAACACATGTATAAATACCACTCTTCCTCATTCGGAAGAACACACACGACATACAACGCAACTCTCACACACTTAGACACCAAAAGCAATAGTGATCCTTGTACTCAGCTCATTATCATCCAAAGTTGTAATCATATTTCTGTTATATTGAAATTGGTGATCGGTAGTTGCCATCACCCGAGGTTTTTTATGCCGGAGATCATTCATTGATCAAGGGCTTTTTCCTCGTATAAATCATTGTGTCTTTGCATCTTTATCACAGAAGTGATCCTTTACTTTCATAATTAACCAAGCATCATACCCCGTTTTCATAAAGTTTGGTTACATTATCCTTGTGTGATTTTTGACCAAACACCTAGTACTAGTGATGTGTTTGCTTTAATTTTGCAGATGAAGGATCGTATGCAGCGGCAGGATGAAACTAATGACAGGATCCTCAGGGAAATTGGAGACCTCAAAAGGCAAAAGATAGCGGCAGAGGATCATTCACCACTGATGCCCAAATCCTTGAGCTTTGATACTCCAATGATCACTTCTCAGCCATCGGGAGTCCCAGACGTGCAAATTATGGGAGAATCAAGAGGATTGCACCTCGGATCGGTAGCAATGACTCAGGCATCAGGCTCACACTTTCAGCCGGCAGGATCCTATCCTCAGCATATGGGATCCTTCATGAATTCAGGAGCCTATCCGGGAGCACAGCAGTTTCAAGGATCCTTCTTTGTTCCAGGATCATCCCAGGTTCAAGGATCCTTCCTTGTTCCAGGATCGTCCCAGGTTCAAGGATCCTCCTTCGTTCCAGGATCATCCCAGATACCAGGATCCTTCCAGATGCCAGGATCCCTAAAAAGTTTGCAAACAGGAAGTCTAGATGTCCATCAAGGGGACTTCATTCCAATGCAGACCATTGCTTCCACTGGTCCCTCCGTTATCCCAGAATCCCAGCAATATGGATTCACACCCAATGTTCCTAACTTGAACTCAATGGGAGGTAACACTTAAATAATTATCTTACCACTAACCATGGCTTCATGCAGGATACAGGTATCAATCATGCTATGGCCAGGGAGTTGCAGAAGCTAAAAGATATGATCTCAAGTGTTCCAGGGGTAGTCAAGCCTATCCCAGAGATTGCAGATGGAAGCCATAAGGTATCTCGCTTTGCACCACCAATTTGTGATGCAGAGGTACCCAAAAGGTTCCATATCCCTACTATGAAGCTGTATGATGGTACAACGGATCCTGAGGAGCACATAGCACAATACAGGGAGAGGATGGAGATCAATCCAATCCCGGAAAAGTTAAAGGAAGCATGCCTGTAAAGGATTTGGATCCACCCTTACTGGATCAGCTCTTAAATGGCTGCTAAGTCTTCCCCCTTACTCTATCACTTCATTTGCTAATTTAGTTAATTTATTCAATAACCAATTCTCTTGTAGTAGAAAATTTGAAAGATTAACTAGTGATTTATATAGGGTAACTCAAAGTCATAATGAATCATTAAGGGATTATATAACTAAATTTAGTAAAGAATCCTTGGACATTCCCAACTTGGATATGGCTACGG